>NC_051409.1:6961628-6962008 GCF_015228065.2 Penaeus monodon | reverse complement strand
CGGTCTTTATGCTTTTCTTATGAAAAAATGTGATGGTCACATGAGAATTCAGTACAGATCCGCCTCCCTTAAGATAACCATTCACATAACTAATAAGAAAGGTATGAATGACATGTGATTAATTTCCCAAAGCTAGAAATCTATACTCGAACCGTTTTTTTTTTAATTACATTTTTATCAGATATACATTTTATATCGTATGGATTCTCTGAGACATTCCTTACCTTTCGTATTTTCTTTTTCTTCGTTAGTCACAATGAACTTTATTCCTACAGTACTGAAAGACTACAAGCCAGACATGTTTACTTGTTTGAGTAATAATTTCAATGGTTTTCCATGGTATTTACTTTAGCACAGTTGTTATTGTTTGTTATGGAAGC
>NC_051409.1:6960382-6960745 GCF_015228065.2 Penaeus monodon | reverse complement strand
GGTAAAGAAGAGCAAGAAAATCAGAGGAAACTTTATCCAAGACAATCGCATATTCCTACGAGTCATTTGAATAAATTATTTCCATACTGGCGACCACTTTCCTTACCCTTTTCAAAGCCTCTGTTGTGGAGTTGATATTGATGTTCATAATCATGTGCTGTAACGCTTATGTTTTAGCACTGTGCTAGTTAGAATGAAATGCCAAAATCTAATTATTCTTGTTTAAAGTTGTCTATGTCAACTAGTTAATATACATAACATACGTATTTTGATGTGAATATGTTCATTTATAAAGCGAAACAGAAACAGAAAAGCACTTAGAAATTCCACGGAACAAAATACTGCAAAGATAATAATAGGGAG
>NC_051409.1:6960052-6960290 GCF_015228065.2 Penaeus monodon | reverse complement strand
CTCCCAACAGGTATTTCACACCTGCAATGACCAGCACACTAATACCGGGTTGCCTTACGTCGAGACTCAAACCCGTATTTCTGCTTTAACTGCCGTGAACCTGACTGTCCAAGCAAAGCCGGTCTCTCACGCTCCTCCAACCCTGAAATAAATAGCCAAGAGAGCCTCCAACGACAGAAAACGGAAGCGAGTCTTTTGTTTTTTGCTTATTTTTTGTCTCATTTACTTGACACGGCCC
>NC_051409.1:6959364-6959939 GCF_015228065.2 Penaeus monodon | reverse complement strand
TATTTTTCCCTTATTCCCCTCCGCACACCTCGCTTCGCTCCCATAATTTGCCCGTAAGACGAGGGAATAAAAAATGAAAATTAGAGACCCGTTTTCTTTCGGAGCCTCGTTTGAAAGAAAACGAGAGCACTTTCTTCTCCCGCGCCAAGAGATGACGAGGAGGCCGCGTTCGCTACATGTCCACCTGGGCCCACCTGGCCGCGTTCGTTCACTCGGCTTTTGTTCCTTCGAGACGGAGAAAACCCTCGAAAGTCGAGGGAGCTTTAACCCTTCAGTGTATAACAGGAATCGGCGAGGGGAAGGTCGCTCGATCGTCTGTCTTGGAGATAGATAAGGATGGGGAGGCATATTATCACCATTGTTATCAGTTTATTTTAAAATCGCCTCTTCGGTTAAAACGGCATTTCCTAAGGGATGAAAATGGGTCGTGGTATTTCTGGGAAGTATTCTTATTTTTTGTTATTGACATTTCGTTGTGAAATGAATGTAGAATCAACTAAGTAAAAAAAATCACAATAATTTAAAACAGAAAAGATTTTAAATAACTGAATGAGAGAGAGAAACTTAAAAAAATT
>NC_051409.1:6958928-6959192 GCF_015228065.2 Penaeus monodon | reverse complement strand
AAAAAAAAAAAGAAATATACAAGATCCTCTCTCAAGTACGACCCTCCCTCCCTCCCCCCCCAAACCCCCACCACCCCCCAGCACAAGCCCGGCCTCCCGCAAGCAACGCTGACCTTCGCCCTCCTGCCTCGGGGGTCATAGGCCTACCCGGGGCGGCGGCCTCTCCACACCCGCGACGGAAAAATCTGGTCGACACAGCACAGGAACCGCGGGTGAGAGCGGTTTTGAGGAAAAAAAATAGATGGGGTCTTAAATAACTATAAA
>NC_051409.1:6957638-6957883 GCF_015228065.2 Penaeus monodon | reverse complement strand
AGGTCCGTCATTATGTCAGTCAGTAGTTAGTTTGTTCGGGTCATTTAGTCTTGGTTCGCATTTAAGTCAGCCAAAAGGTCATAAAGGGGAATTATTTAATCAGTCGGGACAGTAAGTCATTTTAATTTTTTGCAACGTCCCCATTTAGTTGGTCAGTAGCTTTTTAATTGGCCAGTTTTAATTTTTAATCAGTCAGTTCGTAAAAGTTTGTACTCAGTAGTCGTTTTCCCAAACAGTTGGATAAC
>NC_051409.1:6957383-6957584 GCF_015228065.2 Penaeus monodon | reverse complement strand
TTAGGATCGGTAACAGCGGTCATTTCAAAAGGATGATGGCATTCCTTAAATCAAGCATTGATAAATCTTTTGATGGGTTAATTTCCCCATTTAAATTTGCGGTTTTAAATGAGTAAACTATTAACGTACTGATTTTGGGAACTAATGACATAGTAAACGTCTTTTTCAAAATTTTTTTTTATTACTAACACATTATCATCA
>NC_051409.1:6957031-6957126 GCF_015228065.2 Penaeus monodon | reverse complement strand
ATAACATTTCCCCCCCACTTCCCCCCCTTCAGTCGGCAGCGTGGGCGTGGGGGGGTTTGGGCGTCACGGCGCCCAGGCACGGGGTCCGGCGGGCC
>NC_051409.1:6956310-6956454 GCF_015228065.2 Penaeus monodon | reverse complement strand
AAGGGGAAAAGAGAGGGCAGGAAAAAAAGAGAGCGAAAAAAAAAAACACACCCACAACCCCCATCACACCACAAAACACACCACAAAACCCCCTCACTAAAAACACATACCCGAGGGTAAACTACATACATACAACATACAAAT
>NC_051409.1:6955663-6955876 GCF_015228065.2 Penaeus monodon | reverse complement strand
GTTGTCCACCCACATATACATACGCGTTTATATCTATTGAAATGTCCGTATGTATGTAAATGATTGGGTTTTGGGCATCACGTGGTTTTAATAGTCCGACCATAAAATACGAAATTCAGACCAAATAGGTAATCAAACTCGGAATAGAATTATCGCACGTATCGGTTACATGCGATAACATGCTTAAAATGAAAATAGGTTTTAGGAATATCT
>NC_051409.1:6954672-6955344 GCF_015228065.2 Penaeus monodon | reverse complement strand
TCATTTTATTTGTTTGTCCGTAATTATTGGGTTATTTATTCTATGGTCATTAACTTTTAGTCGGATATATTTTTTCTTCTTTTTTCCGTGCGTTTCTTTCCCTTCTGCGTATCTTCGTTGAATCATTAGTCAGTATTCCTCTACTTTTCTTGTTTTTCTTTATCCACCGATTTACTCTCTCTTGCCTATCTCAACATCTTCATTTTTTTGTATAAGTTGTAACCCTACCTCCCCCTCCCCCCTCCCCCAGAGTCTCGGACTTTCCAAACCCACCGCCGACGACGATCCTGGTCTCGGACGCTTTCCAGTTTCCCGCACAAAACCCCGGATGAAAGTCGAGACAAAAGCTAATCTAATTGGTCTCTCTGGCCCGGCTATTCTCCAACGGGATGAAGGGGGGTTTAAAGACAAAAGTTAAAGAGAAAAGATTTTTTTTAAAAGGTAGCATTTTCTAAGCTATCTTGCGCGCTCCGTGGGAACACCGGCGCGTGCACGACTATAGTGTGGAGACGCGCGACAATTTCAGCCATAATGGTACGACACCCTTAGTTGCTTCCGCTGTTGTTGCCAGAGGAAAGAGCATCTCTAGCTTTCTTACCCTGTCACTTCCGGGTTTTTTTTTTTCTTATTTATCTAATCATCATTTTTGTGAATGAAATTGTATCATAATTT
>NC_051409.1:6954306-6954370 GCF_015228065.2 Penaeus monodon | reverse complement strand
CACAGAAAAAATAAAAAGCGTGACATGGTGTGTCCGTGAGGGGGAGCATCATAAGGGCCTGGGT
>NC_051409.1:6954057-6954281 GCF_015228065.2 Penaeus monodon | reverse complement strand
TGCGATGATGGACGTATATAAAGCCGACTGCCGATTTTTCTCACTTCTCGCTCAGGACTTCACAAAGGCGGTCATGGCGACATTGGCGATATCGGGGTGTTTTGCCTTGATTATTATGTTGATTTTACGGAATCCTGTATGGGTCTTCATTGACCTCGTGTGTTTTGGTTTGTTTGTACGTGATAACGTGTATGTTAGATTGTAAGATATAATGTTAGTAGGAA
>NC_051409.1:6952630-6953593 GCF_015228065.2 Penaeus monodon | reverse complement strand
ACAAAGTGTGACGGCGTCGCGACGCACTGGGCAGCCAGCGCGCCATGCAGCGGAGCGCCTACAGCGCCGCCGGGTCGCTGGCGGCGAGGAGGGCTGGCCTTCGACGACCTCGGCGCCGCGCAGCAGGCCGCCAACAAGGCCTCGTCCGCCGCCAAGAGGGCCTACCTCAGGGCCAAAGGTGAGTGCCGCGGGATGAAGCAAGAGGAGTGAAGGAGAACCGACCGAGAAGGATTCTGGCGTCCCATTCAAAAAAAAAAAAAAATCCACCTGCGTTACCCCCTTTTCGCCATTTTTTTCTTTTTTCAGTAACCAAAATACCTTCACATTTGTGACTCCCTTAATTTTAGCATTTTTAAAGCTTAAACGCCGAATTTTTAAAACAAATTTCTACAAAATTTCCCCTTTAAAAACCCTTCAAAAATTTTTTTCATTTATTGAAAAAGGGTTAAAAAAGAAAGGGGGCGATTTTACATTTTTTTCTTTTACTGAAATTTTAAAAAAACAGAATAGCCCAACTGAGAAGAAAGAAAAACGTAAGGTTTTTTGAAGCAAAGAACGAACGGAGGCAGATGCGAATATACTTAAGAATACCCAATCTAGAAAAGAAGAGAAAAACGGAGTTTTTCCAAGAGTATTCCTTTTTTTTAATGAAATCCAAGAAAGAACAACCAAAAGGGTTTCACAAACTTCAAAAAAAAGAAAGGGTATGGGAAAAAGGGAGGCCACCGCTTAAAAAGTTTGGGATTACGTCGGAAAAAAGGGGGGGTTTTTGGGTTACTAAAAAATTTTGGGTTTTGATTTTGGGGTCTTTTATTTTTTTTGTTTTAAAACCCTTTTGGCTTCTTAGGGACATACCTGCTTAGCAATGGCCCCCCAGGTTAATTTTGAGACGCCCCTGCTCTCTTCTTTTTTTTAATATGATTGTATACATCCCAAAATACCCCCCCCCCCCACACACAAAAT
>NC_051409.1:6950960-6952413 GCF_015228065.2 Penaeus monodon | reverse complement strand
ATGCCCCATTATATAAACCTCCACACACACAAAACCCCAACACACATTCCATTATCTTTCATAAAAATTTGCCTATCCCCTTTTTAAATCTCCCCTCCCTCTGCATTTCCAGTTTTCATCTTTAACTGCGATTTCTTATTTACTCATGTCTAAACCCCAAGGTCCCGGGCCAGGGCCCGGCCCTCGGCTAGGGACCAGCGCGGGTTTTCGGGGGCAGGGGCCCTTTCGGTTTCCGGGCGGAGGTTACGGAGGAGGCGGTGGTAGCTAGGGAAAATTAAAAACGAAGGAGCAAAGAAAAAAGAGAGAAAAAAAAGGAAAGGGAAAAAAGGGAAAAAAATTAAAAAAGAAGTTGTCCACACGTTTCAGTTTTGCATTTAATTTTGTTGTTGTTGTTGATAATAAAAAAATTTGATTTCTCTTGAAAAAATTGTCCCCCTTTACCCCTGTTCCTTGAAAAAAAAGAGTAAATATCTTCCCCCTTAAAATAAATTGAAATTTTAAAAAAACCACAAAAGGGGACTAAGCAAAAAGGTGATGTAAAAAAATCAATCCAAGAATACAAACTATTTTCAAACAAAAAAGATTTTAAAAAAACGTTTTGGTGATTCCAAATTTCTTGAGTTTTTGAGAGTTTTGGAAGTAAAAAAACCCTTTTTTAGAAAAAGGGTGATTTCAGGTTAAAAAAAGTTTCCGATTATTCAAAAAAATTTTTAATCGGGAAACATCACATAAAAAAAATATGTGAATAGTTTTTTTTAAAAAAAACTTCTTGCTTTAAATAATCCTTTTTTTGGGGCATATGACGTAAAAAAAAACAAATAATTCTATCAATATTATTTCAAAACAATATACTTCAATAAACCCTCATAAACACAAAACTAAAAAAATTTCTCTTTGTCTCTATATCCCAAACATAAAACCCAACCCTAAAAAAAATTCTATCAGAAATTAGCGACGGGCCCGGCCGTTTAGGTGACCCACGGCCGTTTTCAAGCCCTTCCTTCTTCTTATTTCCCTTTCATCTTTTTCCCCCCGTCGCAGTCATTTTCCCTCCCCTTTTTTTCCCTTCCTCTTCGAAAGTATTTTCCCTTTTCCTTTTTTAAACCTTCATTTTCTTCCCTTTTCCCGCAGTCCCCCTTCCTTTCCCTTTAATTTCCCTTTCTCTTCTTCCCTTCCACAGTATCTCCCCTTTTATTTCCTTCACTCCCCCTCTCATTTCCCTTTGCCCAATTTCCTCTTCTTTTTCCCCTTTTCTTTTCCCCATGGGGCTAAAACACAAAACAAAATTTTTTCCCGGGCTTTAGCAACGGGGACCGCCCCACAAGGAAAGTCAAGCGGTTTAAATACTGAACGAAAAAGGGAAACATAGGGTTGACTCTTTAATTTTTTCCAAAGCCCCAATGCATTTAAACGTGATCAGGGTCACTCTTTCTTGCGGGAAAAAAGAGAATCT
>NC_051409.1:6944839-6950904 GCF_015228065.2 Penaeus monodon | reverse complement strand
GGGGGGGGTTTTATTTGCCCTTCAGGGGTTCGGGAGTCGGGGGGTTTTTTTTTTGTTTTTTTAGAATGGCCATTCTTAATGTTCTTGGAATTGTTAAAGGGTTCGGGGGGAACCCCCTGAAGTTCTGGGGGAAACCCCCCTGAATTACGGGGGGAATTCTAGGATTTTTTGGGGGAAATTCCTAAATTTTTCCCACGGGCATTTTTTTTTTTTTTTTGAGGGGTTTTGTAAAAACGTTTTAAACATAAATTTCCCTGTGGATGAATTCACTCATTTTTAATTTGGGGAAAACCCATTAAGTTAAAAAACCTTCTACTAAAAGTTTTTAGAAAACTGAAAAAATAAATTTTATTTTTGGTAAAGTTTGGGCCTTAATCAAAATTTTCAGAAATCCACGTTTTTCGGAAATTATTCACCCTCTTTTTATTTTTTTTACCCCCCAACACTGCCCTTTGTGAAAGCGGGCCACCTTCACAGAAGAAAAAAAAAACTTCCCTTTTCCCTTTCATTTTCTTGTCATTGTCTTCATTTTGTAAATCTTTCAAAAAATACCCAAATTAAAGAAATACCCCCGCTTTACGTTTTACTAAAGGAATCCCAATTTTTCCCACTTTGGTCAAAAAGGGGTCTAAAACAAACCCATCACACCATCCTTTTTCCCCCTTTCCGCAAAACCTATCTCTTGGAGCCATATGTTTCTTTGGGGACTCCCCTTCTCAAAGACCTTTGGGATTCTTTGGGAAATCTCCTTGGGAAAAGGCCCCTAGAATCCTAGGGGATTTCCCTTTCTCCTCTTTTTTCCTTTTCCCAAAAAGGCTTTTTGTAGACCCGCCCCTCGTAAGCCCCTTTTCGGGAAGCCCGAGGACGAGGAAAGGGATCCACCCACCGAAGGAAAACCCCCTTTTTGGGGTTTTCGAGGGGTTCCCTGGGCTTTGGACGTTTTTTTGATTCTGTGTATCCTCTCGTAAAGGAGTCGTTTGGGCGGTATAACCCCTTTGTGAGGCCTTTTGGCCTTTCTTTGTACCCCCAAATTCAAAGATAAAGTGGGCGGGTTTGAAGAGTGCCCTGGGGCAAGGAAAAAGACTCTTGTCGTCCATCTGGCAGGCAGAAAGTGCCACACCGGTAAAGGACAGCCGGGATTAATAAGGGTTTTTCCATTGCAAAAAAAGTATTTACACTGTTTGGGACACATATACATTAAACCCAAAACACACACTTTTAAAATTACACCCGGGTGTATTTTAACTTTCTCTTTTTTCCTTCCCCACTTCATCCCTTCTCCACGATATTAATAACTTAAACCGAACAAAATTTCAAAAGCAGCCCCCAAAACCTGGAACTGGGCCCCCCCGGGCGGCTTTTAAAAACCCCGGGGCCCCCCCGGTCCTGGCCCGAAGGAAGTTTCTGGAACGCGGGGTTGAAAGAAGGGTATTTCTTGGGGGCCCCCCACGGAGGGCAGTCGCCACCGGGGCCCCCTTTGGGGTGGTGGGCCACGGAAGAGTAGGAGAGGGATTTGGGCAGGAAACAGAAGGGGAAGGAAGAGAGAAAAAAAGGGAAAAGACAAAGAGGAGTTGGGTTTTGAAGGAAATGAGGGGCCCAAAGGGGAAGGTAAATAAGAAGGGGAGAGGGTGTGAAAAGGAAGAGATGATGGTAAAAAAGGGAAGGAGGGAGAGACTGTGGAAAGGGGAAGAAGTTTATGGAAATAAGAAGAGGGAGATGACTGTGAAAAAGGAAAAAGATGATGGTAAATAAGAAGGGGGAAAAGGACTTTGAAGGGGAAGATGAAAAGGGAAAAAAAGGGGTCTGGGGAATGAAGGCCCGAGTGAAGGTAGTACCCAAAAAGGGTTTTGCCCCCCAACACCCCTCCTAAAGTTGCATGAGGAGAGAACGCCTGGAAAAAAAGATGGTTTCCCGGTCCTTTTCCCCCAAAATATGGGGACCATCATTAGTATCTATTTGGGGAAAGTGAACCATAAAAAAACTTTCAGTTTAATGGGGGTGAAGTGTCGTATTACTTCCAGGTCTCTTGGGATTCAAGGGGAAAGGGGTCACAAAAATGTCCTTTTTCAATGGGAAATCTCATGATTTTCACTTTTTGGATCAAAGTCACGACATGTCTTCCGAGACAGGGGAATGGGCCGTTTTAATCACCAACTTCCTTTGAATTTAAAATCTTTAGAAAAAAGCGCCAACAGGGGGGTGGGGGAGAAGCCCCCTTGATCGTAAATTTTCGGGCCTCTTCACGTCGCCCTCTAGCTTGGCAGGTCTTTTTTTCCCATGGACAAGATCGTAGTTTGCTTAGCAGCTACAAAGAAAAAAAATGGGGTCCCCCGACAAAGGGGGGCAAGGGTTCTGTGACGCTTTCGGGCAGGAGGGGGCTGATCCCGGGAAATTTCTTGGGTGATGGTGTACCTTTCACTTTGCACCCTTTGAAATAATCGGCGGCTCCTAACCCAAGGCCTTTGGAAATTGGAATTTGGGTTTTTCCATAACTTTTTTTTGGGGTAAAACCTGAGAATTGGGAAAGGGGACCAAAAATTTGGGGCCTTGGGGAACCTTTCGGGAAATAGAAGGTGAATCATACTCCTGGTCTTCCCTTGGGAAAAAAAAGGGGGGCCAAAATATTGGTCTGGTGTTGGGGAAGATTTGGGAAGGGGCCCTGACTTCCCGGGTTTTTAATATCCGTTTTTGGAAAAGGGAACCCTAATTTGGGGGGGGAAAAAGAAGGGGAAACAAAGCCTTGGTTGGAACTTTTCGGAAAACGCCGGGAAATCGTGATTTTGGGCCCAAACCTGAAATCTGAAAGGTTTGGTGTAAAATTGGTTTTGGAAAATTTTAACATTGGGGGAGGACCCTAATTTGAGACCCCTTTAAGGGGGGGGCAAAACTTTTCCCCGAAAAATTGAGAATGGGGGGTAGGCCAAAACTTTTTTCCTTAAACTTTTCAAACTGGGAAACAGGACCATAATTTGGGTCAGAAGTGGAATCAGAGGAAGGGCCCTATTTTTTAGGGGGAATTTTGGTATTAGATAGTGGGGGCCCTAGCTTTGGGGCTTTTTTTTTTAGGAATGGATGGGGGACCTATTTTGCTCTGGTTTTTGGGTATGACAATTTGGGCTAACCCTTTGGGCTCCAACTCCATGACCCCTGACCCCGAACTCCAAAATCAAGGGGGGGGTGGGGGAAAAAGTTCCCCTGAAACCATAACTTTCTTTCTGCGGGGTGTGGTTTTTTTCCGAGCCTTTTGGAAATTCGGTCAGGAAACCCTTTTGCACTAGATGGTAGGCTGAAAATTTCCTTTGGTGGCCCATAACTTTGCTCCGGGATATTTGGGATAAGGAGGGGAAACCATAACTTTTATCAGCTGGGAAAAATCAGAAATAGATGGGGTTAGGTTTTGATCTGCGCATTCTTAGAACTTGATGGTGGCGCATTTAATTTTTTTTCACCGGGTGAAATAGAAATGGGTCCATAAGGGGTTTAGAACATTAGAAGTAACGGAAAGGTTTTGGTTTTTTTCTGGGGGGCCATACGTTTGCTTTTGGAAACCCCTTTAAAAAGTAGCGGAAGGTTTTTTTTATTTTTCCCGGGGGGCCATAAGTTTGGGTTTGGCCCCTTAGAAGTAAAAAGGGGAAAGGGTTGGGGGTTATTTTTTGGTAGGGTAAAGTCTGCTTTTGGGGGCACCCAACGAGAGATTTTATGGGCGAGTTTGTTCTAATGGGATATAACTCTGCTCTGGAGCCTTAGAAATAGACTGGGATCATAAGTATTTCAGGGAACTTTGGGGAAAAAGATGGGAGTTTTACTTCGCCCCTGGTGGGGGAAATTTCCCGATCAGGATCTACAAGATAGATGGAGGGCCCCCAAAAAATTGCTTTCTTGGACCATGGTAAACCCCTGGAATCTTTGGGAGGGAATTTGGTGCCCCAAAAAATTGTTCAGGAGCCCGAGGGTTTGTTTTCGGGGCATTTTTGTTCTAGGGGACCCATACTCGTTTCGGGGGGCTTTGGCCCAGGGGGGTGGGCCCCTGATTCTTTTCTGGGAAAGTTAGAAGTTGATGGGGGGCATAACTTTTTTCAGGGGGGGCCCCAAAATGATTGGACGATAGAGATAGATGGTAGGCCAAATATTTGGGTTTAGTTTAAAGGGGGGGGGGTAAGTTTTCCCCTGGAATTTCTGAAGTGGTTTGGGTTTGGGGCTAAAAATTGGGCTGGGAAATTAAACATTGCGGTGGGGTGTAGCTTTTTTCCGGGGGGCCATGGTCTGGTCCCGAAAATGGGAAGAGATGGTGGGCTAAAGCTTTTTTCGGGGGGCCCAAAATTTTGGCCGGAATATTAGAAAATTTATGGGGTATCGGAATTTTTGGTTTTTGGGGAGACCATTACTCTGGGCTGGAAATGGAAATGGAAAATGAGCCAGAAGGTTTTACCTAAAAATTTTTTGGGAAACGATAGGGGGCGAAAGCTTTGACCTTGAACTGTGCCCTTTATGGAGGGTTATAGTCTCTTACTGGGGAATTCCGTGGTTTTACCCTTTAGGAAAATTTGGAGTGAAAAAAAAAACCTGGTTTTTGATGGTGAAGGACCAAATTTTCTCTTCCCAAAAACCCCGAAATTTGGGGGCATTTGTTCCCCTTTTGGGGGGGTGCAAATTTTTCTCGAATATTCCGGAAAATCAGGGGGTTAACCCGGTACTTTCTTGACTGCGAATTTTTGTTGGGAAAAGCTTTTACCAATTTTTCGGGTTTCACTGGAGGATTTACCCAAATTTGGGGGGGGACATTTTGAACTTTCTGGTAAACAGAGGTTTGGTTTATGGGGGGCCATGGGGAATTTGTGCCCCAAAAACTGGGGAAAAAACTTTGTTTTTATTTTAAAGCCTTTTTACATTTTTTTCGAAAAATGGACCCAAAATTTTTTCACGGGTTTTTTCTCTTTTGGGGGATGGGGCTCCGGGGGCTGTAACTTTCCCCTGAAAAAATTTATAAACATTTTGGTCCATTTTTGATTTTTTCTTGCGCTGTGTTTTATTTTACCGGCCCCATGGTTAAAGGGCCCCCCAAAGGATGAGGTTTTGGAATCCAAGTCACTAGGGGCACTTTTTTTGGGGATAAAGTTTTTCTCTGGGGGAAAACGGTCACTTTCAAACGGGGCATAGGGCCTTTCTGGTTTTGAAAGCATTTTATTTAGGGGCCCTGGTTTTGTTGTGAAAATTTGGGTTTTGTGGGGGACGTGGGCTTAGTTCTTGCTTTGGAGGGGAGTCATAATTTTGTTGAAAAAACCGTAATCACTACTTTTAAAGATGGCTCTGTAAGTCCTTTAGGATTTTTTTTCTCCACATAAGATCCACTGAATGGTTTATATACTGTAAGTTCCCTGAGACAGAAAGGCCCGAGGCATTGGCCTTTTACTTTATAAAGGCCGGGGGGAAAAGGGCCCTTTGGGTTTTTCTCCCATTATAAAGGAAAATAGGACTCTTTAAAAAAAAGGTTTCCCGAACTGCCCCCCTGATGAAAAAAGGCTTTGTTTTTTGCACCAAAAGGTTGGTTCCCCTTTCTTTTTTTGACATAAAAATGGCTTACTTGGGGAAAAGGGACTTTCGACTTGGCACGTGAAAACTTGGCGGGCCTTTAGGCTTAAACACCTCTCCGGGTTTTTCAAATGTTTTTTTTTTATCTTTATTGAAAAAGGGCTCAGGTGAAGAGAAAGGTTGGGGGTTTAAATCTTTTTAGGGGAGTCTTCACTGACCAAAAGTTTGAAGCCCAAGGCTCTGGGCCCCACCCAAAGCCCTGGGTTTAAATGCAATTGGTGGAAGTTTTTGTTCCCCGGGAAAAGTTTTTGATTCCCAAATGAAAAATTGACCATAGTTTTTTTTCATTTATTTTTCCCGTGCATCTGATTTTCGCCATAACTTTGCTCCGGAAAACCCCACGCGTGGCGCCAGCTTCCTGTCGTGGCTTGTAACTCCTTCCAGATCCTTCCCGAAAGTTACTCGGGTGAGCCATGGCATCTTCAATGGTGAATGAGACGGGAGAAATGTTAGAGGGAAAGAAAGTCTTTTTCTGA
>NC_051409.1:6943285-6944786 GCF_015228065.2 Penaeus monodon | reverse complement strand
GATATAAATTCCTTCCAACGAATAACCATTTGCGTTGGACGAGGAATCAAAATTTTGGCTGTGTTTTCCATCGTAAAACTTCTCATTTGCTTCCGACTTAGGATGGTCAACCCGAACTGATCCTTTCGTTATGACTAGCGCCTCTGAAGGAGGTTGAAACACATTTTCGGTAGACGTTTGTTGGGGTGACGAAAACGTTTGCTGATGGCCGTTGAACGTTTGCTGCGGTGAAGGAAACGATTGGTGATTATTATTCGGTCTTTGTTGAGTAGAAAATGCGGTTTCTTGATGACCATTGGGCCCGTATAAGGAGGCCCCAAGAAAAACGTCGGGGGACCCTGAACGTTTGTTTGGGGGCGAAGGGGGAACGTTTGGTGATGGCCACTGAACGTGTGTTGATGTGTCGTAGGCTGAGATGGCGGATGCACTTCCTCGAACGACAGGAGGAGAGAATGACTGTTCAGGAGAAGTGTACGATTGTTCAGGGACGGTGTAGACTCGGTCAGAAAACTCGAGAGAATTGAGAGGGGGTGAATACGTCTCCTTAGGGGCTCTGTGCGTTTCCTGAGGAGGTGTGTACCTCACCTGGGGCGCTGTGTGCGTTTCCTGAGGGGTTATGTACGTTTCCTGGGGCGGTGTGTACGTTTCCTGGGGCGCTGTGTGCGTTTCCTGAGGGGCTATGTACGTTTCCTGGGGCGGTGTGTACGTTTCCTGAGGAGGTGTGTACGTTTCCTGGGGCGCTGTGTGCGTTTCCTGAGGAGGTGTGTACGTTTCCTGGGGTGCTGTGTACGTTTCCTGAGGGGCTATGTACGTTTCCTGTGGTACCTTGTGTGTTTCTTGAGGCGGTGTGTACGTCTCTGTGAAGGTTTCTTGTGGCACAGTGTGCGTTTTTTGAGGGGCTGTGTACGTTTTTTGAGGAGCCACGTACGTTTCCTCGGGCACTATATGGTTTTCCTGTGGAACTATGTACGTTTTTTTGGGAACTGTGTATGTCTGCGGAGGAGGCGTGTGTGTTTCTTGAGGCGCTGTGTACGTCCCTTGGGGCGCTGTGTACGTCCCTTGGGGAGCTGTGTACGTTTCTTGGGGAGCTGTGTACGTCTCTTGGGGCGCTGTGTGCGTTTCTTGAGGCGCTGTGTACGTTTCTTGGGGATCTGTGTGCGTTTCTTGGGGAGCTGTGTACGTTTCTTGGGGCTGTGTACGTTTCTTGGGGAGGTGTGTACGTTTCTTGGGGTGCTGTGTACGTTTCTTGGGGAGCTATGTACGTCTCTTGAGGCGCTGTGTACGTTTCTTGAGGCGCTGCGTACGTTTCTTGAGGCGCTGTGTGCGTGTGTTGGGGCGCGCGAAGGCCCCGCGGAGCCACACCGGAACCCGACGCCAACGCCCGACCGCGCTGCCCCCCGACGCCCGACGGGGAACCGACGCCGCCCTCCGTCCTCCTGTCGGATCCCGAGGGAGGCGCTGCAGTGCTCTGGCGGGCGCTGCTGCCGGGTGGGTGTGGGCG
>NC_051409.1:6943148-6943231 GCF_015228065.2 Penaeus monodon | reverse complement strand
CGAGGGAAGGAGGTGCCCACGAGATCCTCCCAAGAAAAGCGTCGCTCCTTGGGAAGGAGACAAGGAATGTTTTTAATTTTTTA
>NC_051409.1:6942414-6942672 GCF_015228065.2 Penaeus monodon | reverse complement strand
TATATATATATATAAAAAAGAGAAACACTTGTTTACAAATTTTTCACAAAACTTTAACTATTATTTTTCTCTATATCTCTTATAAAAAATCATGAACAGATTATCCATCGCCATATATATTAGTTTTAACTTACCTATGATCAATCGAATTATCTTCATGTTGGTCCTGAAAAGAAAAAGAAAAAACAGTAACATGTATTCAGTAATAATTTAAAAAAGTTTTAAAAAAAATGTAAAGTAAAATGTAATCCTGTCTTT
>NC_051409.1:6940821-6942011 GCF_015228065.2 Penaeus monodon | reverse complement strand
AGTAGAGATGGCGACTTGCTGAAGAAGGAAGGTGCCAAGACGACTTCTCAGAGCCCTGTGCTGAGGACCATAACAGATCCAGTTGGGCTACGACGTCAGAGACCGGGGAAAAGGCCTCTGCAAGCACCCGCTATGTCTGCCACAGGTTCGCTCAAGGACCATCTGACTTCAGACGTCTTACAAGATTCTGAGCTTATCCAGAGTCCCCACTCGCCACAAAAAGTTACCCAGGAACCTCTAAAATATCCTGAAGAGTCCCTAAAGTCATCTCATTCGCTTATCAGGTTTCATTTTGAAAATTCATCAGATCCTGAAGAGGATATATTATCTCTTGATAACAAAGGACTTCTATATGTCGGTGCAAAACTGAAAGAACAAGTTTCTGTCACTGAAACAGAGGATCAAATGGATCAAGCGATTCAGGAGGATCGTGCAGGCTCAAATAATCAGATTAATGATCATTCTAATTCATCAGATAGTCTATCATCCTTTCCTGAAATTGCTGCCTTATCGGTGCTACCCTTATTCTCACCTTTATCAAAATCCCTATCACCATCCTTGGCATCTACAGAGACCCGAGACACAGACCCACATAGCAACGCGTCCATAAAACCCGCATCATCCTATAAGGCATTTAACCCAGACACACAAACAGATTCAACTTTGATCAGACATTGCCAACGATTCTACACGAAGAGACTCTCCACCTTTCATTAAAAATAACTCCACCACCGCCCTCAGAAGCTCCCTCATCCCAGCTACCACATCAACCGCACGATACCTCTCCGACGCAGCTATCACTTCCACCTTTCTGGCTATCACCACCACCCTATGCTCCTTCCGAACCACCGTCAGGAGCATCGCCATCGCCACAGTCGTCACAGTCACCAAAGGCGGGGACGTCAACTCCCGTACCGTCGCTACGAAAAGGTCCTGATCTTCTCGCCGCAGCCTCGTCCCCACCAGAGACGACCACGTTGGAGTCGTCCTTCTCAGCGGCCACGCCCTTGCACAGACTCTTATCAGATGCCGAGAACAAGAGGATCCCGGCCTCGCCTCAGATTGAAGCCCCTTTGCCAACATCTCCCTCTCGCTTGACGAGTGAAGACCCGTCGCTTCCACCCTCGCCACGAGCTTCTCCGTCACCCGAGGCATTCGAACATTACTTAGAGAACCATGAGGACCAAACG
>NC_051409.1:6940220-6940765 GCF_015228065.2 Penaeus monodon | reverse complement strand
CTCATCGCCATCCTACCAATCACCTGCAGAATCCTCCCTCTTGGTTTCAGGACCATCGGAGACACAGAATCCTACAACAGCGCCATCACCTTCGACCTCCAGACTACCTCCTTTGTCGACGCGACCTCCCACAGGCGCAGTAACGCCTCCGGAACCCCAGGTCGCTATCCGCACAACGAGCCAACCTCCGCTTCCCGAGACCGAAACTGAATCATCTGCTTCGCGTTCCGGATCGGTTTCGGATAAGGAAGACTCGTAGAAAGTCTGAGGGGCATTCCCGGGAATATCCTTCTCAGGATTCCTCTCTTTCGCCTCCGCCTCCCCTAAGGACCTCGACGCCCCGGGGGCAAAGTCCTTCGTAAGGAAACGAGGCTGAGGATCTGCTTCGGAAGCTCGCAGGTTTCGAGCAGCGAAGGATGCGTCGCTCGGTCTTGTTTCTTGCTCTCGTGGAAGAATCGCTTTGAACGTTTTGTTGTGTAATATACTTTGTGTTTTCCTTCCAAAATATATATATATTTTTTTTTTATGTGTGTCATGTAATGTGG
>NC_051409.1:6940062-6940158 GCF_015228065.2 Penaeus monodon | reverse complement strand
TGTATATCGGATACGCAACTAAGTATTGTTTCCGATAAAAAAATATGTTCAATGTGTTTTTCATGTCCTTAACTTTCCCATGAAAGAATACAAACG
>NC_051409.1:6939624-6939885 GCF_015228065.2 Penaeus monodon | reverse complement strand
TACAAACAAACAGAGGCACACGCTTTGACATACAGTGACACGTACACACACTATTCTTGACATGACATTTATTCTGCCACAAATGACATGACAGGGGACATGACAGATGCAGCGTGGCCATTGAAGCCAAAAGTTCAAAGGCGCCGCGTCCTTTGGTTTGCCTCCCTTGTCTCGCTGGATGATAACAGCTCTTATCTTTCCCTCGCCCTGCCCCCTCCCCCCCCTCACCAACCCTAATCCTCACTTATCACCCCCTTACCC
>NC_051409.1:6937501-6937604 GCF_015228065.2 Penaeus monodon | reverse complement strand
AAAAGGATAACATACAAAACCCTTGGAAATATACCCGTATGATATATAATTTGCAGGTACATAGAAAGAATAATATAGAAAATATGCTTTGAATACGTGGATA
>NC_051409.1:6936246-6936478 GCF_015228065.2 Penaeus monodon | reverse complement strand
GCGTAAGGCAGCATCCCTGGAACCGAAATACCAGCGCCACAGAATTGAGCTAAAAGTCACGTCATCATTAACCTTTCCCCGTTATATCGCCAAATCCAGTGCGCAACTTGGCAACACTTCACTCGCCAATATGCAAATTGTATCTGACGAGGCCGCGTGTTTAGGCCTCGCCTGGGATCGAATTATAACAACGTCGTTTGTGGTAATGAGTGGGTAGAATTAGAACGGTAGA
>NC_051409.1:6936065-6936228 GCF_015228065.2 Penaeus monodon | reverse complement strand
AATGGTTGAAATAAGTGAAGTAATCATCAACAGAAAACGGTGTTGACTTTCGTTTTCTATGACTCGTTAACAACAATTTTAACATTCCTTACCAAATCCCTTGCTCGTTGTTGAGGGGGAAGGGGGGGGGGGGGTGTTAGAAGATGGAGACTGAGGCTATGCA
>NC_051409.1:6935583-6935905 GCF_015228065.2 Penaeus monodon | reverse complement strand
AATTTAAAATTTATCATAGAGATCGAAAAACAAATAACACTTGCAATGGTTTTAATGGTTGGAATAAATAATTAACAGAAAACGAAGTTAACTTTCGTTTTCTATGACTTTTTTTTTGCAACAACAAAATAAATTGCAATAAATCTTAAATGCTATCATGGAGATGGAGATCTAAAAACAAACAACACTCGTTATAGTGATACGCAACGCGGGTGTGCAATATGCAACTACTTCTAGATCATTTTAATTCGGTCTTGGTTTGTTGTTTTTGTTGCTTATAATGGCGGTCTTCGTTCACGTCCATGATCATTCATCGCAGAAG
>NC_051409.1:6933950-6934461 GCF_015228065.2 Penaeus monodon | reverse complement strand
AATGTTGTCTTCACACTCCAGTTACAAAATAATGTATATACCATAGTATAACCCTGGCGAGATTGCTCCTCAGTTCTACACTAAACACATCCCTTGCATCGCGTCGAGTGAAGCCCCATTATTTGCGGGTCGAATAACAGAGATTTCCACAACCAGCGGAGGGGAGAAAGGAGGGGGGGAGGGGTAGATAGCAGTGACATTGCTTCTGCCTTACGGGTGGCGATTATCAGATTTTTTATGTCGTTATAACATTCTTGCAGTCGCGTAATAATGCGCGAAGGAATGAAAGTAAGTTCGAAAAAAAGAAGAAAATGGCGCTTCAACTCGAGCCGGATTCATGGTCGGAGGGAGGGAGGCAGTCCGTGTTGCCGGGAACGTTTTGATCTTTTTCAGTAAACGTTTTCAGGTTATTGGGCAGAGAAAAAGGAAAAAAAACGGTTGCAGTTTATTGGGAAGAGAAAAATAGAAAGAAACGTTCTAAATTTATTAGGTAGAGAAAGGAAAATGGGGA
>NC_051409.1:6933784-6933866 GCF_015228065.2 Penaeus monodon | reverse complement strand
GTAGGATGAAACAATATGTAGAGAGAAAAACACACGAAGATAATGCGATCGACAGAAATGTTTTCGGTTTATAGGCAGAGGA
>NC_051409.1:6933571-6933656 GCF_015228065.2 Penaeus monodon | reverse complement strand
GGGGGGGGGGGAGGGATAGAAACGCGAAAAATAAATCGCTAAATAGACAAAGAAAAATATGAGAGAGACAAAAGACCTATCCAGT
>NC_051409.1:6933309-6933416 GCF_015228065.2 Penaeus monodon | reverse complement strand
GAGGAAGATGATTTTTTTTTTCTTAAAAACATAATTAGACATTTTTGGATAAACACAAATGGATAAGGAAAATAAATAAGAGAAAAATTAAGAAACAAGAATAATCG
>NC_051409.1:6932843-6932976 GCF_015228065.2 Penaeus monodon | reverse complement strand
AGATGCTAAGACCGAAGCCGATAAAATCTTTCATTATCAACCTTTTTACAGCAATTAAAGCAGAAATAGGGAGAGAGAAAAAAAAAACACTGCTAGGGGCGGTGTTTTGCAATGCAAGAAGAAATATTCCAAG
>NC_051409.1:6931496-6931734 GCF_015228065.2 Penaeus monodon | reverse complement strand
AATGGCCGCCTCTAACGATTCGCGCAATCAGCTGATTCGGAGTCTCTGGTTTGAACCCAGTGACCTTTGCTGGGTCGTGTGGTTTTGTTTGTTTGTTTGTTTGTGTGAGGGTGTGTTTCTTTGTGGTGTTTGAGTTGATGACTTGGTTGCAGTTTCTGCGTTTATGTGTTTGTTTGTGTGTGTGCCGAGAGTGTGTGCTGATTTAGCGTATGTTTGGGCGTGTGTGTGTGTGTGGGGT
>NC_051409.1:6930780-6931379 GCF_015228065.2 Penaeus monodon | reverse complement strand
TGAGTGAAATGTTTCCTCATTCATAATTGATTATGTAATTTAAAAAAATATATCCTCTCCTGTTTTTGTCCACGCGCGTTCAAAATAAAGAACCTGGGTTTTCCAGTAATATTTCTTAGACGATCCATCCATTTTACAACCCAAAAAAGGTCGACAAACCGACCTCTTTCTCTAACCTCTGTGGGATCGCTCAGATATCCTCGCCTTTCTTAATAATTCTAAATAATGAAAGAAAAGAGACTCAGAACGTCAAAAACATTCCAATAATAATAACCATAATAACTCAAAACGTTCCCTATGCGCTTTTCCGCCTTCATTCGTTCGGCTGGTCAAGGCGCCGGATTCAAGGATTTCGTATCCGCGCGCAGGCGGGTTTGCCTTCTTATGCGAACGCTCTTTTAGCTGTGATTTACGGTCCGCTTTTGACGCTCTCTTCTCTCGACCGCAACATTATGATTTTCCTCAGTAAATGCTGGAAAATCGCTCCAGCTCCAACTAGGACAGACGTGTTGTTCTGAAGGCAAATGAAGGCATGGTGGTTGCGTCCCAATACAGGGATTGCCTCTGTCGCTCTTCTTTCGCTGGCTACTCTTATTTTC
>NC_051409.1:6929191-6929509 GCF_015228065.2 Penaeus monodon | reverse complement strand
CCCTCGTGGAAAACCCGAGTCACGGGCCCACTGAACCTCGCTACCCATCCGAGCCAAGCAGACGAGACCTAAATCCGGCATCAGTCACCAGAGGGCGAGCTGAGTGCGCTTAAGTGGGGCGTTTCAGGAGGAAATGTCAAAGAAAGAACACAGCGAGAAAGTTATCATTTATTGGACTCTATAAATGCTGACCGATGAGTGAGAGTTTTTTGTATTTCTGTTTTTCTGTTTTCTTTCTGGTTTTCTTTGTTTCGTTTTGTGATTTATATTTCTATGCTTAGATTTCTTGTATATCTTATATTCATGTTTTATTGTCGT
>NC_051409.1:6927794-6927919 GCF_015228065.2 Penaeus monodon | reverse complement strand
CATCACTTTTTTCAGCGTACGAAGGAAATATATTTTGCAAAATTACATTAATTTCTAAAATCAATTATGCTTTTATATAAATACACACGTGGGTTCCTTGCAGACTGAAAATATATTCAATGTTT
>NC_051409.1:6927208-6927466 GCF_015228065.2 Penaeus monodon | reverse complement strand
CGCTCTCCCTCCCCCTCCCCTACACTCCACCTACTCCTCCTTCCTCCCCCTCTCCCACCTTTACCCTCCACCCCCCACATTTACCCCCCTCCCTTCCTCTCCCCTCCCCTCCCCTTCCTCCCCCCCCCCCACACACGGTGACATTCAAACTTCCCTCTCAGTGCTGAAGTTATTGCTGCCGCCGTCGAAACGCAAACTTTCTTCCTTTCGCTGTCAGTCGTCTCGCGCCATTCCTCCGCCCGCTCTCACGTCGCCAGG
>NC_051409.1:6926412-6926537 GCF_015228065.2 Penaeus monodon | reverse complement strand
GACCATTTACGAGTCTCCGAGTGTTGAGATCTTGTTTGCCTTAATATCAGGCTTACATACTGGTGCGAGATGGAACGTCTTCACGCTTATATCAGTGTTGTGTTATCGATTGCGTTGGCCAGTGC
>NC_051409.1:6926249-6926394 GCF_015228065.2 Penaeus monodon | reverse complement strand
GCCAGTGCATCAAATATACGTCAGCAGAGTGATTAACTGTTCTGCTGCTTCTGATGCGAATGAACCTTGTTACAGATTTTCTTTCATTGCTGATATTGCAAGCTTGCCATTGCGGGAGAAAAGTGGAAAGCTTGTTTGTGAGGGG
>NC_051409.1:6925597-6925861 GCF_015228065.2 Penaeus monodon | reverse complement strand
TAATCGTCACCCGGAAACATAAAATCCACAAACTCTTGATCTGTCTAAGCAAAGTATTTACATTTTCACTCGAGGTCAAAAACGTTTTACTTCAGAAGGGTCGATTTCCCATTTTCTGTGATGTTTATTCAGGCACGATCAACGTTTGCTCAGTAAACACGAAACGTTTGTTGTGATAAACGTTTCCTTTGGTGGCATGTTTACTTGGAAATATAATATTTATAAGAAAATGACAAATGATATACCAATATTGAGGACACAAAG
>NC_051409.1:6924051-6925146 GCF_015228065.2 Penaeus monodon | reverse complement strand
AGCATAAATCAAGCATGCAAGTTGCAGTCATCTCAAGCACAACAACAGAGGCCTTGCTTGTGTACTGTAACATCTGCTTGTGATTCGCTTGGGAGGAATTTCAGTTGCATATCTCTCTAGGAACGAATGTTTTCGTTCATTTCGTTCGTCGTGTATCTATATTTAACTCTTAGTTCATCCCTTTCATTTATGGTTCGTTCATTTCGCTTATCGTTCATTTGTTTCACTTATGGTTGTTTCATTTCGCTTATAGTTTTTTTTTTTATTCACTTATAGGTCTTTCATTAAGCTTATAGTTCAATCATTTCACTTATAGTTTTTTTTTTCATTTATAGGTCTTTCACTTCTCTTATATTTCCTTCATTTCGCTTATAGTTAATTCGTTTCACTTATAGTTCATTCCTTTGACTAATAGTTCTTTCATATCATTCATTTCGCGTAAAGTTCATCAGTTGCATTTATATGTCATTCATTTAACTTATAATTCCTTTAATTCACTTATAGTTCATTCACTTCAATAATAGTTTATAATTCATTCATGTTACTCACAGTTGATTAATTATATTCATAGGTCTTTTCATATCACTTATAGTTCATTCATTTTTCTTATAGTGAAATCCTTTTATGTTTACCTTATTCATTCACTTATTGTCGATTCATTTCACTTATAGTTAATTCATTTCACATATAATTCACCCATTTCACTTATAGTTCATTCATT
Source organism: Penaeus monodon (assembly GCF_015228065.2). NCBI lineage: Eukaryota > Metazoa > Arthropoda > Malacostraca > Decapoda > Penaeidae > Penaeus > Penaeus monodon. The sequence continues at coordinate 6,924,425 of NC_051409.1, read as the reverse complement.
TCACTCAAAGTTCGTTCATTTCACATATGGTCCATTCATTTCACCTAGAGTTAAATCCTTTCACTTATCCTTTATTCATTTCACTTATAGATCATTCATTTTACTTATATTTCTTTCAAATCACTTTCAGTACATATAATTCACTTTTAGTTCATCAGTTTCACTTATAGTTCATTATTCACTTAGAGCTGAGTAATTTCACTTATAGTCTATTCATTTCACTTATATTTATTCACTTATAGTTTACTTATTGTCTATTCATTTCGCTTATAGTTTACTTATAGTCCATTCATTTCACTCTTAGACCATTCATTTCATTCATAGTTCATTCATTTCACTTATTGTTAAATAATTTCACTTATAGTTTATTCATT
>NC_051409.1:6923486-6923988 GCF_015228065.2 Penaeus monodon | reverse complement strand
TTCAATTATATTTCAATCACTTCACATATAGTCCTTTCATTTCACTTTTACGTCATTCATTTCATTTATAGTTCATTCATTTCAGTTAATGTTAAATAATTTCACTTATAGTTCATTCATTTTTTTTTTATTTCACTTATATTTCAATCATTTCACTTATAGTTCATGAATTTTATTTGTCTCACTTGATTTAGCGTTCATTATTTTCATCTTTTTATTTCATTCATTTTTCATCAATCATGTTTCAGTGATGTTTTACATAAGGTTTTGTCATTTTTTTTTTTTTTCATTTTTCATTTTGTTTTACTCTTCTTTTACATTATTGATCCCTGGTGAACGAAATTAATTCTTCCGTTTCATTCGTCCCTTTTCAAAATGGATAAAAGGATAAATGTTTAGGACGAGTAATGGATGTGAGCGATCGCGAAAATCAATGAATGGATAAATCTATAAATCGAGTAGTAGTCTAAATAAACAAGTAGAGAGATATACCCTTTTATAA
>NC_051409.1:6923149-6923302 GCF_015228065.2 Penaeus monodon | reverse complement strand
ATGTACAAATCCCAATATCACAAAACAAAAGTCGAAAGTCGATGCCAAACATTCAATTAAAAAAAAAAACGCACATCTATTAGCATTGAAATTGCGTGGCGAGTACGCGGTTGAACATAATTATTTGCGTTCGTCCTTGCTCCCCCCTTTTTT
>NC_051409.1:6922983-6923117 GCF_015228065.2 Penaeus monodon | reverse complement strand
GTTTTTGCATCCGCGTAAATGCGCATTCCGCTCCGTTTCCTTACGCGAACGGCCCCCCTTCCCGCCCTCCGGCCATGTGCCTATTTGCAGAAGACCACTTTGACCGTCGCCATTTTTGATAAACGTCGGTCTTG
>NC_051409.1:6922001-6922953 GCF_015228065.2 Penaeus monodon | reverse complement strand
TACTGCTTCTCCTTCGCTCTCTTTCCCTTTCCCTTTCGTCCGAGCGATATTTTAGACGGTAGTTAAGAAGGTCCGAAGAGCAAAAGCGAGAGAGGGGGAAAAAAGGGTGGCCATTATCGCTTCTTGTTGCTCAACGAATCATTATGGAAAAAAGGGCGATTTGATCTGGAAATTTGGCGTGTTTCCGCTTGCATCTTGGACTGCCTCGTAAAATGGAAAATGGAAATGAGCCCAAGGTATTTCTTAACGTTTTGTGATTATTTCTTGAGTAATTGGTACATATATATTCCAACTTGAGCGATTTATTATTGGAAAAAAAATCGTTGATGGATAAAAATTGGAATCTGTGCTTCTAATGTTTCTTTCATAATGAAACAAGAAAGCACTCCATATTCGGAGTAAATTGAATTAATTAATTTTCTCCTTCCCCCCCCACCCCCTCCAACACCCCCTCGCAAAGTAATGATCCGTTTCACATTACATTACCTAATTAAATGGAAAAATGTCATATGCGAATGGACCAATTAAAAACCTTTCTTATTTATTACCAATCCCGTTCTCCGCAAACCGTTCAAACACGCACTCACGTACAAAAAGAGAAGAAGCACAAAGAATCAAAATAAAAGCGATAAATTAAGTTTATTAGATTAATGCCATAAAACTAAAAGCTGTGATTACCTGTCCGCCATCTTTGTGGTCACGTGACATTTAGCGGAAAGGATGGCCGTCGTTCGAAATTTCCTTCGAGAAAGCGGGTGTTAATTACCCAAGTGTTGTTTATTTGGGTTTGATATCAAGGAGGAAAAGAGGATATTTGTGGAGAACGTGACGTGATTCTGTTTGTTTGTTTGTGCGAGTTTGTGGTATGATATTATTATGCAATGCGTAAGGTAAACTATACACCTGCAGTCATGATAATTACACACAAATACATATATGAACTTATACATCA
>NC_051409.1:6921779-6921899 GCF_015228065.2 Penaeus monodon | reverse complement strand
GCCATAACGCACACACAAAACATCACAAACCGAAAAATGCCGATTTAGCACTCACTCTACATCGTAAATCATTATAAAGTGTCGAAACGGAAGACCCCCTGGACATTATCATTATCTTTT
>NC_051409.1:6918921-6919077 GCF_015228065.2 Penaeus monodon | reverse complement strand
TCATCCCGGGGTTTCATTTTTTTCTTTTTTTCCTTTTTTAAAATTCCCCCTTCTTTTCCTTTCTTTTTCCCCTTTTTGGGGAAAAAAACAATTTTTCTAAGTAAATTAAAAAATTTTGGGGTGGTCCTCCCTTTTCCCCCCGTTTTTTTAAAGGAG
>NC_051409.1:6918519-6918609 GCF_015228065.2 Penaeus monodon | reverse complement strand
AAAGAAAAAAAATTTTTTTTTTTGCTCTCTTTTTTTCCTTGTCTCCTTCCCAAACACCTTTTTTAAACCTCCCTTCCTTTTCCCCCGGGG
>NC_051409.1:6918099-6918226 GCF_015228065.2 Penaeus monodon | reverse complement strand
CGGACCCAACAAAATATTTCATTATCATTTTAATTTTAAAACTAATTATTATCATTATCTTTTTTTTATAAATTTTTTATAAAAATTTTAGATAAAATAAATTAAATTTTTTAAAATTTTAACAATG
>NC_051409.1:6913680-6918052 GCF_015228065.2 Penaeus monodon | reverse complement strand
AAGATTTTTAAAAAAGACATTTATTTTTTTTTTAAAATTTTTTCCTTAAACCAAAAAAATAAATTATTGTTTTAAAATATGTTTAAATTTTTTTAATTTTTTTTAAAGATCCTTTACAATTATATTAAAATATAAATATAAACAAATAAATTTTTTTTATTAGAAGATAATTAAAAAAAGATAATTTTGGGTTTAAAGAAAAAAAAAAAATTTAATATATAATAATAATTTTAAAAATTTTTTTTAAACTTTTTAAATTTTTAAAAATATTAAATGAAAAAAATTTTTAAATTTTTAAAAAATTTTTAATATAATTTTTTAATTTTTTTAAAAAATAGAAAGGGTTTTAACGATTAATTGAATGATATAAATAATTTTTTAAAATTTTTCTAAAAAAAAAAAAAAAATAAATTTTTAATAATAATTTTAAAAAATTTAAAAAAAATTAAATAAAAATGTAATTTTTTTAAGAAAGAAAGAAAGTTCAAATCGATGACGGGAATAATGATGAGCAAAACTATGGTCAATCTTCATTTGGGAATCAGAACATTCCGGAACACAACTTCCACCAATCTGCAGTTACCCAGGGCATTGTAGGGCAGAGCCATGGGCATTCGACTTTTGTCAGTGAAGACTCCCCTCAACAGATATACACCCAGCCTTCTCTCTCACCTGAGACATCTTTCAATCAAGATATAAACAAACATGTGAATGAACAGGAGCAGGTGTTTATAAGCACTGAGGCGCCAAGATCTGTCACTGTGCCAAGTCGAAAGTACCTTCCTCCAAGTAAGCCATTTTATGTCAAAGAGCAAGGGAACAACCATTTGGTGCAAGAACAAAGCCATTTTTCATCAGGCAGCAGTTCTGGAACCTCTCATCAGAGTCCTAGTTCCTTTATAATAGGAGAGAACCCTAAGGCAATTCCCCGTCCTTTATCAAGTCAAGCCATGCCTCAGGCCTATTCTGTCTCAGGGAACTTACATGTATATCAACCATTCAGTGGATCTTATGTGGAGAAGAAAAATCCTGAAGACTTACAGAGCCATCTTTCAAAGTCAGTGATTACGGATTTTCAACAAAATTATGACTCGCCTCCAAAGCAAGAACTAAGTCACGTGCCTCCACAAAATCCGAATATTCTACAACAAAACCACGGCCCTAAATCAAATGCGTTCATACCAGAAAGGACCTATGCCCCGCCTGCAGTGACCAGTGTAACAGAGCAAAACTTTATCACAACAGTGTCTAGTGATCTTGGATTCCAACCTCATCCATTGGGGACCATAACCCATAGGCCGGTGATATCAAACACAGCGCAAGAAAAAATCAAGAATGGACAAAATGATATAAAGTTTTCAGTGAAAGTATACAGTCCACCGGAGACCATAAACCAAAGAGAAGAAACAGTGCAAAAGTTTGGTCCATTTTCAGAAAATAATGTACAAAGTCATAATATACCAACAAAGATTTCCCCAGTATTTGGGTCACATAATTCCCATGGCAACCCATCACAAACCTCTAGTTTACCAGCAAGTTCAGATGTCCCACACCAGTTGTATAATCCTCCAGTGAAAACAGAACAAATTGGTCAAAGCATATTCCCAGACGAAAGTCGCAGTCAAGATTTAGTACCAGGTAAACCTCATGATCTTCAGAATATTCGAGAACAATTGCACAGCCCACCAAGGGGAACAAATGCACCCAATCAAGGATATGGGGAAGAGAAAAGTGGTCCTTCACTCATCAATAACCAGGTCTTTTTTTCATCTCCGAATTTCCATGAAGTCAAACCACAGGAAGGGCCAGTAAGAGACTATAACCCTCCATCAAGTTCACACGTTCAAGGTCAAAGCTTTCGTCCCATATTGATTCCCCAAAATTTAGGTCAAACTTCTGGCTCATCTTCCACTTCTCATATTCCAGACCAGAGTAATGATCTACCCAAACAATATTACGATACACCATCAATTTCCTAATATTCCGGACCAGAATTATGGCCTCACCTGAACAAAGCTTTAGCCCACCATCATCTTCCCATATTCTGGACCAGACTCATGGCCCACCTGGACAAAGCTACAGCCCACCGTCAATGCTTAATTTCCCAGACCAGATTTTTAGCCCACCTGAACCACCAGCTTCAGTAATTCCAGAGCAAACTTATCCCTTAACTGAACAAATAGTTGGCCTACCATCTATCTCTATCGCTCCAGATCAGTATTATGGCCCTCCTGAACAAAGTTATGCCCTCCTCAACTTCTAACATTCCAGATAAGAATCATGGCCCACCGCCTGTGCCTAAGACCCCAGAAACGAGATATAGTCCCCTAGAACAAAATAATGTCCCTGCAACAATATCTCGGGCTCCTGAACAAGGTTATGGGCAGCCATTACCTACTAAGATTCCAGAGGTTAGCCATGGTCCAAGCAAGCAATCTTTTGGCCCTCCATCTAGCTCTGTAGATCCTGATCAGAATTATGCCCCACCAGAGCAGAAGTATAACTCACCATCTGTTTCCCAGATACCTGAGAATACTTATGATCCCACATCTATTTCTAAGGCTCCAGAGCAGAGTTATATCCCATTAGAACAAACTCATGCCCATCAATCTCTCGTTAGTGCTCCAGAGCAGACTTATGGCCCACCAGAAAATAACCACAACCTTCCGTCTACTTCTAATGTTCCAAAGCAAACTTATGACCCACTGTCTATTTCTATCGGTGAGCAAAATTATGCGCCACCATCAAGTTCTAAGAATGCTGCAGATCAAAACCATGAATCCCCATCTATTTCTGATATTCCAGCTGATGAAAGTTATGGTTCCTCCATCTATCCCAAATATACCGGAGCAAAGTTATAGTCCACCAAAGGAAACTTACAGCCTACCATCTAGTGCTAAAGCTCCTGACCGAAGTCACAGCTCTGGACAAACCTACAGCCTGCAGCAAGAAAGTTATGACTCACGTGAACAGAATCACGGCCCTCCCTTGATTTCTGGAGTTCTGGGTCAGAGTCATGGAGTTGGAGACCAAGGTTATAGACCAATTGTCAGTACCCAAATACCAGAGCAAAATTATGGTCTCCCATCCAGTTCTCTAAAAAACAAAGACCAAAGCTATGGCCCACTATCTAATACCAAAATTCCATCTCAAAACTATGGCCTTCCTACTGATTCTCAGATTCTGAACCAGAATTATGGTCCTGATTCCAGTTTGCAAGTTTCAGGACAAAGTTTTGGCCTACCCCCCAGTTCTCAAGTTTCAGGACAAAGTTTTGACCCCCCTTCAAGGTCTCAAAATTACGGTCCTCCTTCCAATGTTCAAATTCCAAACCAGAGTTACAGCCAACCTTCAGATTCTCAGGTTCTAAGGCCAAAGTCACGATTTACCTGGCGATTCGCAAGCTTCCAGACCAAGGCTTTGATTCACCTTCAGATTCCCCAAATTATGGTCTGCCTTCCAATACTGATATTCCAGACCGAAGTCATGGCCTTCCACTCAGTGCCCAAGCACCAGACCAATATTATGGCCCACCTATTTCCCAAGAGGAAGACCAGGAGTATGAGTCACCTTCTAGTTCGCAAGTTCCAGGCCCAATTTTTGGTCCACCTTCCAATTCTCAGGTGTTACACCAAAGTTATGGCCCAACCAATTCTCAAGTTCCAGGCCTTGGTTATGAGCCGCCGATTAGTTCTAAGGTGCAAAGTCAGAAAGGTACACCATCATCAAGCAATTCCGGATCAGCACCTCCTGCCCGAAAGCCGTCACAGAAGCCAATGCCGCCCGTTGTCGGGGGACCCCATTCTTTCTTTGTAGCTGCTAAGCATAATTACGATCTTGTCCATGGGCAAAAAAGACCTGCCAAGCTAGAGGGCGAGCGTGGAAGAGGACCCGAGAATTACGATCAAGAGGCTTCTCCACATCCCCCTGTTGGCGCTTCTTCTCAGACTTTTGACTCAAAGGAAGTTGGGTGATTATACTGTCCATTCGCTGTCTCAGGAAGACAGTGTCAGTGACTTTGATCCTAAAAGTGAAAATCATGAGACTGCCAGTGACAATAAGGACAGTTTTGTGACTCCTTCCCTTGAATACCAGAGACCTGGAAGTAACTACGACACTTCACCCCATGTAACTGAAAGTGTTTATGGTTCACTTTCACCAATAGATACTAATGATGGTCCTATATTTGGGGAAGAGGGACCGGGATCCATGCTTGTTTTCCAGGCGTTCTCTCCTCATGCAACTCAGGAGGATGTTGGGGACAACCTTTCTGCTACTTACTCTTCATCTCGACCTTCATCCTCAGACTCTTCTTTCCCTTCATCATCTTCCTCTTCAAAGTCATCTCCCTCTTCTTATTTACCATCATCTT
>NC_051409.1:6912104-6913568 GCF_015228065.2 Penaeus monodon | reverse complement strand
TGTTTCCTCGCCAACTCCCTCTCCTACTCTTCCGTGTCCTACCACCCAAGGGGACCCGGATGGCGACTGCGTCCGTGGCGAGGCCCTCAAGGACTACCCTGCTTTCACCAGCGTTCCAGAAACTTCCTTCGGGTGCCAGGACCGGGTCCCGGGCTTTTACGCCGACGGGGAGGCCGAGTGCCAGGTGTGTGGACTGCTTTTGAAATCTGTTCGGTAATGTTATTAATATCAGTGTAGAAGGGATGAGAGTGGAGGAAGAGATAAAGAGAGAGGTAAAATACACAGATGTAAAATACAACTGTGTGTGTGTGATTTAATGTATATGTGTCTATCAGTGTAAATACTTATTTTTGCAATGAAAACCATTATTAATCCGCTGCTCCTTTACAGGTGTGGCACTACTGCCTGCCAGATGGACGACAAGAGTCTTTCCTTTGCCCCATCGGGACACTCTTCAACCAGCGCCACTTCATCTGTGACTGGTGGTACAACACGAACTGCACGGCCTCACAGGAGTTATACCGCCTAAACGACATCCTTTACGAGAGATACACAGAATCAAGAACGTCCAAAGCGCCAGAGGACTCTCGAACCCAAGAAGATTCTCCTTCGGCTGATGGATCCCTTTCCTCGTCCTCGACTTCTGAAGGGTCTTACGAGGGACAGGGTCTACAAGAAGCCTTTGGAGAAAGAGAAAGAGGAGAAGGAAGTCCTCTAGGATTCTACGGCCTTCCAGAGGAGAGTCCTAAAGAATCCTATGGTCTTCGAGAAGAGAGTCCCAAAGAATCATATGATCATCCAAGAGATAGGTATGACGGACGGTGAAGAAGGATGGTGTGATGATTCGTTCTGAGACCATTTCGACCCTGAGTGGTAAAGTTGCATTCCTTTAGTAAAGCGAAAAGCGGGGATATACTCGACTGGATATTTATTGAACGACTGACAAAATGATAGACAATGACAAGATAATGACAGGAAACGTAGGTATGTTTTTTTTCTTCTGCTGAAGGATGGACTGCTTTCACAATGACAGCTGTTGAGGGAAAAAACGTAAAATGAGATGAATAATTTCAGAAGAACTTGTGGATTGCTGAAATTTCGATTAGATAATCTTTACAAAAGATATATTTATCGTTTCATTTCTACTTTCAGTGATTTCATTTAACATAAAGGTTCCACAAATTAGAAATGAGTGAATCATTCAACGGGATTCTGTCAAATCGTTTAAAACACCAAAATATATTATCGTTGAATTGATAAATTCCCACAGAACTTCAGGGATTCCCACATAACTTCAGGAATTCCCACATAACTTCAGGAATTCCCACATAACTTCAGGAATTCCCACAGAACTTCAGGAATTCCCACAGAACTTCAACAATGTCCAAAGAACATTAAGAATGGCCATTCTAAACTACAAAACCAAACGACTCACTGAACCTGAAGACAAATGAACCTCCCCCC
>NC_051409.1:6911021-6912060 GCF_015228065.2 Penaeus monodon | reverse complement strand
TAGTAGATTAATAAATAGATTCATCTTTTCCTGCAAGACGAGTGACCCTGATCACGTAACTGCATGCGTCTTCAGAAACCTCAAAGAGTCATACCCTATAGTTCCTTTCTCGTTCAGTATTTAGCCGCTATGACTTGCCTTCGTGGACGGTCCCTGTTGCTAACGCTGGTAGAATTTTGTTAGCTGTTGAGGCCTCATGGGGACGAAGAAAGGGAAAACGAAGAGGAGTTGGGCGAAGGCAAATGAGAGGACGGAGATGAAGGTAAATAAGAAGAGGGAGATGACTGTGAAGAGGAAGAAGATGAAGGTAAATAAGGAAAGGAAGATGACTGCGAAGAGGAAGAAGATGAAGGTAAATAAGGAAAGGAAGATGACTGCGAAGAGGAAGGTAAATAAGGAGAGGAAGATGACTGCGAAGAGGAAGAAGATGAAGGTAAATAAGAAGAAGGAGATGACTATGAAAACGCCGTGGCTCACCTAAGCGGACGGTCCCTGTCGCTAATACTGATAGAATTTTGTTAGCTGTTAGGTTTCATGTTTGTGTATATAGAGAAAAGAGAGAATTTTCTGGTTGTGTGTTTTATAGAGATTTATTGAAGTATATTGTATGATAATAATATATGATAGAATTATTTGTTTTCTTTATCGTCATATGCACTCAAAATAGATTATTTAGATGCAAGAAGTTGATTAGAAATATACTTTTCACATATCTTTTTTATGTGATGTTTACCTCAAGGTATATTTCGTGAAATATCGGATTCATTTTTTGAACCTGAAATCACTTTATCTAAAAAGGATTTATTTACTTCCAAAACTCTCAAAAACTCAAGAAATTGGATCCACACGTTTATTTAAATCTTATTTGTTTGCAAGTATGTTTGTATTCTTGGATTGATTAATTACATCACCTTTATTGCTCAGTCACTTTTGTGGTTCGTTTAACTTTCAATTTATGTTAAGTGGAAGATATTTACTCTTTATTTCAAGAGAACAGGGATAAGGGAGACATTCTCAAGAGAAATCATTTTATTATTAT
>NC_051409.1:6910694-6910990 GCF_015228065.2 Penaeus monodon | reverse complement strand
TGAATCGTGTGGACATACTTCCTGTTTTTAATTTTCTCTCTTTTTCCTTCCTTTTTCCTCTCATCTCTTCTTTTTTTGCTCCTTCGTTTATCAATGGCCGTAGCTACCACCGCCTCCTCCGTATCCTCCGTCACCGAAGCCGAAGCCGCTGCCAGAACCAGCGCTGGTGCCGTAGCCGAGGCCGCCGTGGCCGGTACCTGGGTTGAGACAGTGACGTAAATAAGAAATCGCAGTTACAGATGAACACTGGAGTGCAGAGGGAGAGAGATAAAAGGTGATAGGCAAATGTATGAAAG
>NC_051409.1:6909495-6910358 GCF_015228065.2 Penaeus monodon | reverse complement strand
CAAAGAAGAGAGCAGGGGCGTCTCAATATTAAGACTGGAGGGGCCATTGCTAGAGCAGGTAATGTCCCTAAGAAGCCAAAAGGTTAAATCAAACAAGATAAATGACCCAAAGTCAAACCAAATATTAGTACCAAACACCCTCCCTTTTTTTCCTGACGTAATACAAGCTTATTATAGCGGTGGCCTCCATTTTCCTATACCTTGCTTTTTCTGAAGTTTGTGAAACCCTTTTGCTTGTTCTTGCTTGGATTTCATAAACAAGGAATACTCTTGGAAATACTCCTGTTTACTCATGCTTACATAGATTGGGTATTCTTAAGTATATTCGCATCCTGCCTCCGTTCGTTCTTAGCTTCAAGACCTTACGTGTTCTTTCTTCTCAGTTGGGCTATGCTGTTTAAAATCTCAGTAAAAGAAAAACTGTCAACTCGACCCCTTTCTCTTTTACATTAATCAAATAAATGAATAAAAAGTTTTTGAAGGTTTTGAAGGCAGACAATTTTGCTAGAAAGTAGTAAAGATTCGGCGTTTAAGCTTTAAAAGTGCTAAACATTAGCAGTCACAAGTGTGAAGCGTATTTTGGTTAGCATGAAAAAAGAAAGAACTGGCGAAACGGAGTAACGCAGAGTAGGATTTGTTTTTTTTTTCTGAGATCGGACGCCAGAATCCTTCTCGGTCGGTTCTCCTTCACTCCTCTTGCTCATCCCGTTCATCCCGCGGCACCCACCTTTGGCCCTGAGGTAGGCCCTCTTGGCGGCGGACGAGGCCTTGTTGGCGGCCTGCTGCGCGGCGCCGAGGTCGTCGAAGGCCAGCCCTCCTGCGCCGCCAGCGACCCGGCGGCGCTGTAGGCGCTCCGCTGCATG
>NC_051409.1:6908755-6908892 GCF_015228065.2 Penaeus monodon | reverse complement strand
TCGTAAAATCAAGCATAATAATCAAGGCAAAACACACCCGATATCGCCAATGTCGCCATGACCGCCTTTTGTGAAGTCTGAGCGAGAAGTGAGAGAAAAATCGGCAGACGGAGCTTTATATACGGTCCATAATGCAC
>NC_051409.1:6907380-6908057 GCF_015228065.2 Penaeus monodon | reverse complement strand
GGTTGTGCGTATGTTGATTTTCTTTGAAATTATGGGTACAAATTTATCACAAAAATGATGATTAGATAATAGAAAAAAAAACCGGAAGTGAAGGGTAAAGCTGGATGCTCTTCCCCTGGCAACAATGCGAAGCACTAGGTTTTCGTACTTATGGCTGAAATTGTCGCGCGTCTCCACTATATCTGCACGCGCCGTGTTCCACGGAGCGCGCAAGATAGCTTAGAAAATGCTACCTTTTAAAAAAAATCTTTTCTCTTTAACTTTTGTCTTTAAACCCCCCTTCATCCCGTTGGAGAATAGCCGGGCCAGAGAGACCAATTAGATTAGCTTTTGTCTCGACTTCCATCCGGGGTTTTGTGCGGGAAACTGGAAAGCGTCCGAGACCAGGATCGTCGTCGTCGGCGGTGGGTTTGGAAAGTCCGAGACTCTGGGGGAGGGGGGAGGGGGAGGTAGGGTTACAACTTATACAAAAAAATGAAAATGTTGAGATAGGCAGGAGAGAGTAAATCGGTGGATAAAGAAAAACAAGAAAAGTAGAGGAATACTGACTAATGATTCAACGAAGATACGCAGAAGGGAAAGAAACGCACGGAAAAAAGAAGAAAAAATATATCCGACTAAAAGTTAATGACCATAGAATAAATAACCCAATAATTACGGACAAACAAATAAAATGA
>NC_051409.1:6906914-6907128 GCF_015228065.2 Penaeus monodon | reverse complement strand
TAGATATTCCTAAAACCTATTTTCATTTTAAGCATGTTATCGCATGTAACCGATACGTGCGATAATTCTATTCCGAGTTTGATTACCTATTTGGTCTGAATTTCGTATTTTATGGTCGGACTATTAAAACCACGTGATGCCCAAAACCCAATCAATTTACATACATACGGACATTCAATAGATATAAACGCGTATGTATATGTGGGTGGACAAC
>NC_051409.1:6905624-6905695 GCF_015228065.2 Penaeus monodon | reverse complement strand
TGCCGACTCGAAGGGGAAGGGAAGTGGGCGGAAAATGTTATAAAAAAAAAAAAAAAATCGATGAGAGATGT
>NC_051409.1:6905179-6905339 GCF_015228065.2 Penaeus monodon | reverse complement strand
AAAAGAGCGTTTACTATGTCATTAGTTCACAATCAAGTACGTTAATAGATATTACTCATTTCACCGCTAATTAATGGGGTAATTAACCATACTAATGACTTATCAATGACTTGATTTAAGGAATGACTCATCATCCTTTTCAGCAATGACCGCTGTTGAC
>NC_051409.1:6903895-6904846 GCF_015228065.2 Penaeus monodon | reverse complement strand
CTCTCCCTCCACCTCCCTCCCTCCCTCTCCCCCTCTCCCTCACCTCCACCCCCTTCACCTCCCTCCCTCCCTCTCCCCCTCTCCCTCACCTCCACCCCCTTCACCTCCCTCCCTCCCTCTCCCCCTCTCCCTCACCTCCACCCCCTTCACCTCCCTCCCTCCCTCTCCCCCTCTCCCTCACCTCTACCCCCTTCACCTCCCTCCCTCCCTCTCCCCCTCTCCCTCCCTCCACTCCCTCCACCTCCTCCCTCCCTCTCCCCCTCTCCCTCACCTCTACCCCCTTCACCTCCCTCCCTCCCTCTCCCCTCTCCCTCACCTCCACCCCCTTCACCTCCCTCCCTCCCTCTCCCCCTCTCCCTCACCTCCACCCCCTTTACCTCCCTCCCTCCCTTTCCCCCTCTCCCTCCACCTCTACCCCCTTCACCTCCCTCCCTCCCTCTCCCCCTCTCCCCTCACCTCCACTCCCTCCACCTCCCTCCCTCCCTCTCCCCCTCTCCCTCACCTCCACCCCCTTCACCTCCCTCCCTCCCTCTCCCCCTCTCCCTCACCTCCATCCCTCCACCTCCCTCCCTCCCTCTCCCCCTCTCCCTCACCTCCCTCCCTCCCTCTCCCCCTCTCCCTCACCTCCACTCCCTCCACCTCCCTCCCTCCCTCTCCCCCTCTCCCTCACCTCCACCCCCTTCACCTCCCTCCCTCGCTCTCCCCCTCTCCCTCACCTCCACTCCCTCCACCTCCCTCCCTCCCTCTCTCCCTCTCCCTCACCTCCACCCCCTTCACCTCCCTCCCTCCCTCTCCCCCTCTCCCTCACCTCCACTCCCTCCACCTCCCTCCCTCCCTCTCCCCCTCTCCTCACCTCCACTCCCTCCACCTCCCTCCCTCCCTTTCCCCCTCTCCCTCACCTCCACTCCCTCCACCTCCCTCCCTCCCTCTCCCCCTCTCCCTCCACCTCCC
>NC_051409.1:6903478-6903735 GCF_015228065.2 Penaeus monodon | reverse complement strand
GACCCCATCTATTTTTTCCTCAAAACCGCTCTCACCCGCGGTTCCTGTGCTGTGTCGACCAGATTTTCCGTCGCGGTGTGGAGAGGCCGCCGCCCCGGGTAGGCCTATGACCCCCGAGGCAGGAGGGCGAAGGTCAGCGTTGCTTGCGGGAGGCCGGTGCTTGTGCCTGCGGGTGGTGGTGATTGGGGGGGAGGGAGGGAGGGTCGTACATTGAGAGAGGATCTTGTATATTTCTTACTTTTTTTTTTTTTAGGTTC
>NC_051409.1:6902723-6903290 GCF_015228065.2 Penaeus monodon | reverse complement strand
CTCTCATTCAAGTTATTTAAAATCTTTTCTGTTTCATTATTGTGATTTTTTTTTACTTAGTTGATTCTACATTCATTTCACAACGAAATGTCAATAACAACAATAAGAATACTTCCCAGAAATAACCAACGACTCCATTTTCATCCGTTAGGAAATGCCGTTTTAACCGAAAGAGGCGTTTAAGATAAACTGATAACAATGGTGATAATATGCCTCCCGATCCTTATTTCCTTACTTATCTCCAAGACAGACGATCGAGCGACCTTCCCCCTCGCCGATTCCTGTTACACTGAGAGGGTTAAAGCTCCCTCGACTTTCGAGGTTTTCTCCGTCTCGAAGGAACAAAAGCCGAGTGAACGAACGCGGCCAGGTGGGCGCCAGGTGGACAATGCTAGCGAACGCGGCCTCCTCGTCATCTCTTGGCGCGGGGAGAAGAAAGTGCTCTCGTTTTCTTTTCAAACGAGGCTCCGAAAGAAAACGGGGTCTCTAATTGCATTTGGATTCCCTCGTCTTACGGGCATTATGGGAGCGAAGCGAGGTGTGCGGAGGGGAATAAGGGAAAAAGTA
>NC_051409.1:6902376-6902677 GCF_015228065.2 Penaeus monodon | reverse complement strand
CTTCATATCAAATAAAGGAAGAAAATAATGTATTGTATCAAATAAAACAAAAGGAAAAAAAAAGTGCCGTGTCAAGTAAATGAGACAAAAAATAAACAAAAAACAAAAGACTCGCTTCCGTTTTCTGTCGTTGGAGGCTCTCTTGGCTATTTATTTCAGGGTTGGAGGAGCGTGAGAGACCGGCTTTGCTTGGACAGTCAGGTTCACGGCAGTTAAAGCAGAAATACGGGTTTGAGTCTCGACGTAAGGCAACCCGGTATTAGTGTGCTGGTCATTGCAGGTGTGAAATACCTGTTGGGAG
>NC_051409.1:6901915-6902268 GCF_015228065.2 Penaeus monodon | reverse complement strand
CTTTGCAGTATTTTGTTCCGTGGAATTTCTAAGTGCTTTTCTGTTTCTGTTTCGCTTTATAAATGAAAATATTCACATCAAAATACGTATGTTATGTATATTAACTGGTTGACATAGACAACTTTAAACAAGAATAATTAGATTTTGGCATTTCATTCTAACTAGCACAGTGCTAAAACATAAGCGTTACAGCACATGATTATGAACATCAATATCAACTCCACAACAGAGGCTTTGAAAAGGGTAAGGAAAGTGGTCGCCAGTATGGAAATAATTTATTCAAATGACTCGTAGGAATATGCGATTGTCTTGGATAAAGTTTCCTCTGATTTTCTTGCTCTTCTTTACCGAAG
>NC_051409.1:6900709-6901102 GCF_015228065.2 Penaeus monodon | reverse complement strand
GTTGTTGTTGTGGTTGCTTCCATAACAAAACAATAACAACTGTGCTAAAGTAAATACCATGGAAAACCATTGAAATTATTACTCAAACAAGTAAACATGTCTGGCTTGTAGTCTTTCAGTACTGTAGGAATAAAGTTCATTGTGACTAACGAAGAAAAAAAGCGAAAGGTAAGGAATGTCTCAGAGAATCCATACGATATAAAATGTATATCTGATAAAAATGTAATTAAAAAAAAAACGGTTCGAGTATAGATTTCTAGCTTTGGGAAATTAATCACATGTCATTCATACCTTTCTTATTAGTTATGTGAATGGTTATCTTAAGGGAGGCGGATCTGTACTGAATTCTCATGTAACCATCACATTTTTTTTATAAGAAAAGCATAAAGACCG
>NC_051409.1:6899326-6899908 GCF_015228065.2 Penaeus monodon | reverse complement strand
AACAAAACACAAAACGCGAGGAAGAAACGACATAGCTTTCAAGCGGTATTCGAAGAACATGACATGAATGATCAAATGTCAAGAGGGATATTTCTCACTCGTACAAAATACTTATCAGAGATGCTATCTAGATAGACTGTTGTTTCTTGCGACCCAGATAACAATATTAATCATTGTAACACGAAATGTGACCCTCGTAGATATGGATTGTGTGATAGCGAAATATTCCATACAACAGGATATACAACTGATGTGTTTCAATGCTGTATCTTCCATCAGGAATACGTTAGGATTTTAGACTGATGAGTCTATGTATTGGATCGAAATGCAGGATTTATATATATCTAGTCTCTGTGAAGTATTAGATCTATTTCAATGCTATATCTTCCACCAGGATTACGTTATGATATTAGTCTGATAAATTTGTATACTGGATCGAAATACATTTATATATCTCTAGTCTCTGTGAAGTTATACATTCTCACTGTTATACTGTTTCTACACTATGACTTAATACATGATTTTCCATGGAGGGGGTGAAGCTAACCTACATGATTTACGTTTTCTAATGCTACCACTAGA
>NC_051409.1:6899049-6899291 GCF_015228065.2 Penaeus monodon | reverse complement strand
AGGACTAACCTACTGGTGCATTTTCGTATAGGTTACAACAGCTACCATATGTTGTCTTGGTACAATAAGTAGTTTGATGCACCCGAGTTTCTTTTATATGGATATGATATGCTGATTGATATGCAAAGTGAAACTGAGAGTGTTGGTGATGGAGAGGAAATGAATGAAGGTTGAGAAACGTTTTAAAGTGAGATTCTTCCCTGTTTCTTTGGTTTCTCAGACAAAATAAATGTGTACATTGC
>NC_051409.1:6897223-6899022 GCF_015228065.2 Penaeus monodon | reverse complement strand
CCCATATGACCGAACCCATTCACGGGAAGACAAAAGGAAGGTTTCCGTCGGCGGGGAACCTGTCAAGGCACGCGTGGTGGTTGGGGGTCTTACACCTGAGCCACGTGCCCGGCCTCCCGACGGGGGCGGCGCTGGTGCCTCTCCGCTTCTGGGCGTTGAGGATGTGGCTGGAGTGCTGCACATGCTTCAGGACCTCCAGGCCAATGCTGTTTCTGGCGAAGAGCCCGGGGTTGGCCGTGACCTTGGTCCAGTGGCCGCCGTACAGGATGGATGTGGGTGTGTCCGCGTACTCCTTCGGGAGGAACTTCCTGCTGAGGGCGTCCCGGCAGAAGATGTCCATGGTGAACGAAGGGCAGATGATCTTGAGGAACACGTTCTTGTACTTGACCTTCGGCGTGCAGTTCCTGCCCTTGACGATGGCGCCGAACTTTTGGGTCCACTTCTTGAAGTGTTTGCACTCCACGTACACGTCGTGGTCCATGTCCCAGGGGAGGTACGACCCGAACTTGAGGGCGCCGAGGACGGAGCCCGCCTGCAGCTCGTACTCGAGGCCCTCGCGCTCGGCGAAGTCCACCAGAACGCGGACGTCCTCCATGGCGACGTCCAGGCAGCACGGCGGCAGCAAGTACCACTTGGTTATCGCCTTGATGTTGGTGCACTTGATGCCCACGTCCTCGCACGGGAACAGGAAGGTTTCGCCCGAGAAGGAGGTCACCTTCTGCAGGACCCAGCGGCGGGCCACGGGGAGCCAGTCGTCGGCCGTCATGTTGACGTGGCCGCCGACGAAGAACATGACGTCGGGGCAGAGCACGGCCAGGTGGCCTGCGCCGCGCACCTTGGCGAACCAGTCTCGGTACACAGCCTGTCCGCTGAGACCGGCACTGAAGGCGAGCGAGTGAAGCAGCTTGGTTCTGGTGACGAAGGGGGTCAGGAGGTCGTCGCAGTACATGCACTCGTACTTGGAGTGGTAGTAGCCCATTGTGTACTTGGCCTGGTAGTTGGCCATGTGCTGCTGCAGACAGCCGTGGCTCCAGTGGCCTTGCGTGTCCCTCGCGGCGCCCCCGGCCACCTGCACGTGGTCCAGGTCGTCCAGCACCCGCACGAGGCGCTCCAGCGACGACTGGTTGCTGAAGTGCGCCAGCGACTCCGCCAGCAGCACGAAGGGCGTCTCCACCAGCTTCACGGCTTCGTTGAGAAGATCTGCGTCAGAGGCGTTGGCTGGGGCTGAGAGGTATCGGACGCCGGCGTCGCGCTGGTCCTCGCTCGGTCTCTCGGCTCGTATGGCCACGATGGGGATGTCGTACAGCGTCCTGATGCGCGCCACGATGAATCCAAGGTCCTCAGACGCCCACGACCTCGCCGGCAGCAGAACCGTCAGGACGCTGCGGAAAGGAGCGACGCCCGTGCAGTTGGTCGTCTCCATGCCATGCTGGTTGTAAGGGTGATCGTAGCGGCGTCCCAGGTAGACCTCGGGGCACACGTGGCGGCCACGCAGGGGAGTGGGCGCGGGGGAGGAGGCCGAGGAGGGGGGCGGACTGGACGGAAGGCGAGCCGAGAAGTCCCACGAGACGTTCGAGGAGGAGGAGGCGTGAGGGTCGAGCTCCTGAACGAGGCCCCGCAGCACGAGCGACCACTTGGCGTCCACCACCGCCCGCCGGCCTGGAACGAGGAGACCGGAGGTGGGTGAGAGATCTGGCGGTCTAAGGGTCAAGCTTAGGGGTAAAGATTAGCATGGTTGGCTTTCAGTGTCCGTTTGGGAGAAAGAGGACGTGTTTGCTTGCTGGTTTGAAAGTGTGTTT
>NC_051409.1:6896897-6897155 GCF_015228065.2 Penaeus monodon | reverse complement strand
AGGATGGGGAGGATTTGAAAGACTACTTAAAGAGAAAGAGGATCTCATAGCCTTACCAGCCAGGCGTGAAATCTGCCTCTGCAGGTCAGCTAGAGTCTTCGCCAGGCGCCGTCGGTAGGCCTTCTGCAGCGCCTCTGGCCCGGGGCGGCAGGAGGGAGCCTCGGGGGGCACGGCGGCCACGGCAGAGCTGGTGGAAGACGTCCTTGAAGGGGAAGGGGACGGGGACGCCGCGCCCTTCTCCTCGATAAGCAGTGCTTG
>NC_051409.1:6896134-6896743 GCF_015228065.2 Penaeus monodon | reverse complement strand
CTTGGGGCACGGCAGAGTCCTCGTGCGGAGGGGGCACCGGATGGGTTTCGGGCAGGGCGGGCACGTGGGGGGAGGGGGCGGAGGAGGAACCGAGGGGCAGTCCGGACACGCAGGGCACTCGGGGCAGTCAGGACAAGGCTGCGGCGTCTCCTGCAGGACATCCAGAGGGCACGGGGACGGCGGAGGAGCAGGGACCGGCGAAGGGCTGACGCAGGGGACGTCGGGAGCCGCCTCTTCGCTGCTCCCGCCCACCGGCCCTGGCGTGGTGAGCCCCGGCGACGCCTCGGCCTCCTCCAGCGCCGTGAAGTCGACCTCGGAGGACCTCTCGACGGGCATGGAGCCTGAGGGCGACGGGGAAGAGGACGTCACATCGCAAAAGGGAAACAGAAAACACGTGCGGCAAAATCACATGGAGGTGCCGACTCGACACAACACGCTCCTCTCACCTCTCAGCTGGGAGCGCTCCCGCACCAGGAAGCTCACGCCCACCACGCCCACCAGCAGGAGCACGAGGCCCCGCCGCCACAGCCACGCCCATGGAACCCAGCCCACCACATCGCGCCACACGCCTGCCACGGGAGGAAAGGAATTAGTGGAGAAAATTGCAAG
>NC_051409.1:6895727-6895795 GCF_015228065.2 Penaeus monodon | reverse complement strand
ACTTCCACCGCTACACCTGTTCCCTCTCCCGCTGTATAAGACAGCTGCTGACCTTGCCTGACCTAGCT
>NC_051409.1:6895587-6895663 GCF_015228065.2 Penaeus monodon | reverse complement strand
GTCTCTCGTGGAACCTGAAATATTGCTTGTGATTGATCTTGGTTTGGGGGGGAGAGAGGGGGAGGGGGGTATGTGA
>NC_051409.1:6894983-6895047 GCF_015228065.2 Penaeus monodon | reverse complement strand
TTCGTTCCTTCACTTCCTTTTTCTTTAACTGTTATTTAACGATCATTTACCTATACATATTTAG
>NC_051409.1:6893817-6894035 GCF_015228065.2 Penaeus monodon | reverse complement strand
GATCTCCCATTTTCCCCACTCCGCTTCGTCTCTAGAGCAAAATAATAAAAATAACGTTGAAAAATACAGATTATTAACAGACTATTAACAAAATAACAAGAGAACAAGAGAACAGGAGAGAGAGAGACAGTCTAGTGTCCGTAATTGCGTCCATAAGCACTGAGACACGATTGTTGTTGTTGTGAAATTAGGGATCTGTTTATATACGGGATCCCTAG
>NC_051409.1:6893114-6893242 GCF_015228065.2 Penaeus monodon | reverse complement strand
CTGGTGTGAACAGCAAAACAGCGAAAAAAATAAATATTTCACAAAACCTAGTATAAAAGTAATATGATAATTGTAAGAAAGGAGATGAGATGATTATTTAGGAAGGATGATTGTATGAAAATAGTTAT
>NC_051409.1:6892566-6892815 GCF_015228065.2 Penaeus monodon | reverse complement strand
TACAAAAATAAACAAAATAATGCAAATGAAATTTTAATTCTCATTCATATTTTTTTTTCTACAATTACTTCAGGTTTCTTGGCTTGCCTTGAATTGATAATAATATTAAAAATCGGTCTTTTAGAAACAAATAGACTTTTTTCAGTCTAGACTTTTCTTACTCCCATCTCACGGTCACATAGAAAGATAATGAGTAAACTGATTAACATAGAGATGAAACTGAATTGCATGTCACGTACTCCATGCAGT
>NC_051409.1:6892037-6892494 GCF_015228065.2 Penaeus monodon | reverse complement strand
AGTGAATGTTTAATAACGACCGTGAATAGAGCAATTCTACTCACGTTGCAAGAGAACACCTGGTATTGCAAAATTTCCTATTATTATGTAATGGGAAAATCAGCTGTTTTTTTTTCCAACTGTAGAGAGGGAAATAATTAATTTTTTTAAAATACTAATGATGATTTGAAATCTACTGATGCGTAAGATAAGTCAAGAAAATTTCAAAGCACTTTAGAATGATGTTATAATTTCATTTGATTCTATACCTTTTTAACCGCACTTTTGTTACGTTGCCAAAAAAAAAGAGCAGGAGGTACATATGAAAGAAGTAATATATATTTTCGTAAGCGTTGTGTCTTTCGGTTGTGTGTATGGGGGGGGGGATTATATGCGATTTATGTGCACCATAATATCATATGCATCAAAATTAAGAACATCTGCACGATTTTTTTCCCTTTCGTATACCCAATTCCGC
>NC_051409.1:6891835-6891995 GCF_015228065.2 Penaeus monodon | reverse complement strand
TTGGAGACGGGGAGTACGCGCGGGATAGACCGAATTCGAGGAACGCATTCGGACGTAGCGCGTGTTCGGATATAATGATACGAACCGTCCATCATGGTCAGTGAGCAAATGTTCGCGATAGGGGGAGGACACACTCACGAGCACTGTGCTATGAAGGGAT
>NC_051409.1:6891120-6891254 GCF_015228065.2 Penaeus monodon | reverse complement strand
GATGAGTGAGGGGAACATCCGGGACCTAACGTTTGTACTGAAAACTCTGCAACACCGAAATAAAAAGAAAAAGACCTGCATAATTATATCTCCCACATTACCAAAAAAAAAAAAGGCGTTGATTGGTGAGGAAG
>NC_051409.1:6891007-6891090 GCF_015228065.2 Penaeus monodon | reverse complement strand
ACGCGATTTGTAGATACGCTTTTGACGAGGAATATAATAAACACCGTCTTTTCAATTCTTGCAATGATGGGAGTAAGGAATGT
>NC_051409.1:6890445-6890534 GCF_015228065.2 Penaeus monodon | reverse complement strand
CCTTGCTTCTGTACCGAAGTTCATAATGAGCGGTCAGCAGTGGAATCGACGAGCGCTGAATCTTAACATGATGCCGATCTCAGCAACAG
>NC_051409.1:6890083-6890408 GCF_015228065.2 Penaeus monodon | reverse complement strand
TAATATCCGATATAAACTGACAACCACACCCACTTCAAAACAAAAATAAAAATAAAAAATATTAAAAGATCGTCTCTGCGCGCTGAGAGGAGCGAAGTGCAAGGACCCTTCCGGCAACGCGTCTCAGGGCAGACTGACTCGGCGCTTCCTTCCTTCAGCCAGTCGACGTCAGGACACCCAGGACTGAACTGACGCTGGTGGCTGAGGTTGAAGCCGGTGCGGTTGTCCGCTTGCTGAACCACACCGGGTTCTAACTGGTTCTGAGCTGCCGATAATCCTTAGGGTCTTTCCTTTGTAATCTTGATGAATGTGTAATATTTAACTT
>NC_051409.1:6889653-6889862 GCF_015228065.2 Penaeus monodon | reverse complement strand
GTGTTAATCATGTGTTCACGCCACCCTACTTAGCTCTCTCTGTGGATGAGTGGGTTCCCGTTGTTCAAAGAGACGAGGATTTTCATCACTGACTTCAGAGAAGTGACGACTTCTGTTCAGCATCTTGATATTCAAACCATAAACATTTTAGCTGTTTGAAGCCGGCATCCATGGCTTTTATGTCTTACCTAAGAAATGTATATTCATAC
>NC_051409.1:6888888-6888956 GCF_015228065.2 Penaeus monodon | reverse complement strand
TCTTGTAAAAAATTAACAGATGGAAGTGTATAACAAGACAAAGCACTGTATTTTCTGCAATTGCGAAG
>NC_051409.1:6887532-6887822 GCF_015228065.2 Penaeus monodon | reverse complement strand
TCAGTTTCAAAACGTTTTAGCCACATAACAATTACATATTGGTTATAATCAGCAAATATATTGGATTGGTTGAGCCTTTGACAGCCGAGTAGACTCCCCTGAAAGAGGTCCTTGGTATAGATTCATAATTATATCGAAGTGATGCATATAACTGAAAAGGCTATAAGCATTGGTTTCATAACAGGAATGGAAATTTGAATAAAAATAAATAGTAACAACATAGAATAAGTGACAAAATTACGATGTAGGAATATAGTTGACTATTACTTTTACAGATACAGATAAGACTA
>NC_051409.1:6886841-6887332 GCF_015228065.2 Penaeus monodon | reverse complement strand
AAGACTAGTTTGTACACAAATACGTATCCTTATAGGAGAGAGAGAGAAGAAAAAAAGTCACAGATATAATAATGTAATATTGCGAAGTCCACACAATGTCTGTGTTTAGCTACATATGATTTATTTTAGGAAGACATGAGAAGTTATTCATCACTAAAATAGTTTAAATTAATTACACGACAAAACAGTGATGCACAAGCTTTTGTGTGCGGAGAATTTAGTTTGAGTTTTGGCGATAGACTGATAATAAGTGTTTTATAAAAGGTATCTATCATTGGGCCTGTGGTTGGACATTATCTTGGGCATTTATGATAGTATAAGGCACTACAATACTGAGCTGATTTCATTAAGTTTAAAGATGTTCAATTTGAAGAAATAATCGTTTGAGTGGTCATACCGCTGCAGATGTGCCACTGATCTGTTTATTTTCTTTTGTGCTTTGAATATGCATTTGGTTCTGTTTCGTGGCACACTCCCCAGACAACGTGACT
>NC_051409.1:6885897-6886756 GCF_015228065.2 Penaeus monodon | reverse complement strand
TGTTTACCGATTTTCTCTCGTATGGAAGGGAAGTGATTGCTCCACGTGAGTTTACTGTCCAGAATGACACCAAGAAATCCTACACTGGTTTCTCTTATCACTTTTTTCTTTAACTGAAATATGTGTAATTTTAGGGGGAAATTTTTTGGGATTTTTTTCTCATTCTGCCAAAGATCATATAACAGGATTTCTTGATATGGAGTGTTAGCTTATTACACTTAATGCCTTTATCTACAAGAGCTATTTCTTTGTTTACCTAATCGATTAGGAGTTCAATTCCGTGGCCTTCCAAAAAGGGAGTGCAAACGCCTGCAAACAACGTGAACTTGAATCACTTACTACTATTAGTTAGATCATAAATCAAAAAAGGAAAATATTTGAGCCTTGAGGAACGCCGTGTCTAGTGGGCAGGAAAGACGATAGAGTGCCACTATAATTTACGAATTGTGATCTATTTGTCAAGTATGATCTAAACCAGTTATTCGCTATACCTGCAATGCCATAGTGGTTTAGTTTAGCTAGAAGGAGGTCATGGTTGATTGCGTCGAAAGCTTTACTGAAGTCAAAAAAATAGAGCAACTGCGAACTTTTTGTTATCAGGAGATTTATATGCTGTCAGTGAATTAAATGTTGATCTAAATTTTAATAGTTATCTATTTTTCGCTTATGACAAAAAAGTTATCGCATAGAAGTCATTGTAGTGTCGGAATAATTGTCTTTGAGCATTGTTATTGTTATTGTTTCTAATTAACAAGGCAGTACGTTTAACTATTTATGCTCATTTAGAGTTCTTTTTTTTCTCTCGGGATTATTTTTGCTGTTTTGAAAACACTGGAGAAAAGGCCATATTTTAAAGAGA
>NC_051409.1:6885360-6885494 GCF_015228065.2 Penaeus monodon | reverse complement strand
ATATCCAATCCAATCATATGTATTTATATATGAATATATCATCATGTATTTATAATTGTATATATCATCATCAACACAACCAAGGAACTAGGTACCTCCTCTTCTATTTGTTATGTTGAACCAAAAAATGAAAT
>NC_051409.1:6884424-6884568 GCF_015228065.2 Penaeus monodon | reverse complement strand
CCCACAGCACCCTCACTGTCCACTTCAATTCCTCACTGCCTCGGGGTCTCGTTCGTTCTCCCGAAACCCGATCCGAATCTGGCGAGCGAGATGAACGAAAATCAGTCGAGTGCGATTTGTACGTTCGATGGTTGCTTTATGTAC
>NC_051409.1:6884232-6884389 GCF_015228065.2 Penaeus monodon | reverse complement strand
ATCCGACATCCGTCTTTGAATAAAATTTTTCATTTACTTTTTTAAACTTCATTCATTGTTATTTTTTTTATTTTTTAACATTCTTTTTTTTTTTCTTCGTTTTTATTACATTTTGGATTCATTCCTTTTTCAGTCGAGTGTAATCTGTACCCCTTTT
>NC_051409.1:6883623-6883716 GCF_015228065.2 Penaeus monodon | reverse complement strand
TTTGCAGTCCGCCTATCCTTTGCAATCCGCCTATCCTTTGCAGTCCGCCTATCCTTTGCAGTCCGCCTATCCTTTGCAATCCGCCTATCCTTT
>NC_051409.1:6883285-6883470 GCF_015228065.2 Penaeus monodon | reverse complement strand
ATCATCTCGTTGGGGTTTACCCTAAAGGGTTTTTAGGGGCAAAAAAAATATCCACTAAATTTTAAATTTCCCCTTTTTAATTTTTGAAAAAAGATTGTTTCCTGAATGATATTTTTTTTATAAAGGATTTTGGGGGGGGGAAAACTTACTTTAAAGTAAAAGGAACTCAACTTTTTGTTTGGGAG
>NC_051409.1:6882484-6883183 GCF_015228065.2 Penaeus monodon | reverse complement strand
AATTAAAAGGAGCCCGTTTAAAATTATTTAGATTTTTTTTTTTTGGGGGTTTTTTTCTTTTTCCCGGAGAAAAGGGGGTTTTTAAAAATTTTAATTAATAAAACAAAATCTAGATTTTTTAAAAAATATTTTTTTTAATTTTTATTAGAAATTTTTTTTCGTTTTTGGGTTAAAATTAAGTTTTTATTAATTATTTAAATACCCAAAAATGGGGCTTCCCCTTTTCAAAAATCATGGATTTAATAAATGCCTTTCCCCCATTTTCAAATTCAAAAGGGTTTTTTCACACACTTTTTAATTACAAAAAAATTGTAAAAAACCCCCTTTCCTTTTTTTGCAGGGAAGAAAACCCAAATAAAAATGATTTTTTGAAAATAAACAGTTTAAATCCACGGGAACCCCCAGGTTTAAATAATAAGAAAAATTTAAAAAAGTTTTTTTAAAAAAAAATATACAAAACCCCAAAAGGATATATCCCTTTTTTTTTTTATTTTTTAAAAAAAAAAAATTTAAATTTTTTTTCAAAAAATAAAAATTTTTTTTTTTAAAAAGGGAAAAAATTCGAAAAAATTTTAAAAATGTTTTTATTTTCTTTTTAAAGCGACGTTCATTGGCTAAAAAGACTTCTTTCCCCCCTTTTTTTTTTTCCCCTTTGGGGAATATTAAAAAAAATTTATAAATTTTAAAATTTTAAATATA
>NC_051409.1:6882079-6882355 GCF_015228065.2 Penaeus monodon | reverse complement strand
GGGGGGCTTGCTTTTTTTAAAAAAGTTTTTTAAAAAGGGGGGGGCAATCAAAAAATTAGATTACGCAGGGAGAAAATTTTTTTAAAGAAAAAACCCCAAATACAAATGAAAAGAAAAGAAAAGGGGAAAAGAAAGGGGGAAAAGGGGAAAAAAAAAAGGGAAAAAGAAAAAAAAAAAAAAGGGGAAAGCCCAAAAAAAAAAAGGGAAAAAGAAAAAAAAAGAAAAAGAAAAAAGGAAAAAGAAAAGAAAAAAAAGGAGAAAAAAAAAGAAAAAAAA
>NC_051409.1:6881916-6882015 GCF_015228065.2 Penaeus monodon | reverse complement strand
AAAAAAAAAAAAGGGAATAAAAAGGGGGAAAGGGGGGGGAAAGGGGGGGGGGAAAAAGGGGGGAAAAAAAGGGGGGGGGAAAAAAAAAGGGGGAAAAAA
>NC_051409.1:6881501-6881574 GCF_015228065.2 Penaeus monodon | reverse complement strand
GAAGAAAAAAAAGAAAAAAAAGGGGGGGCCCCCCCCGGGGGGGGGGAAAAAAAAAAAAAAAGGGGGGGGGCCG
>NC_051409.1:6881119-6881235 GCF_015228065.2 Penaeus monodon | reverse complement strand
CCAGTCGAGTGTAAACTGTACCCCCCTTTTTTTGGACAACGAGGGGCGATCAAGTGCCCTTAAACCATGGAGCATCGGGGGATGTGTTTTGGGTTTTTACCACACCCAACCCAAAA
>NC_051409.1:6880466-6880889 GCF_015228065.2 Penaeus monodon | reverse complement strand
AAAAAAAATTTGTGTTTTTGGTTTCCCGGGGGCCATCCAAAAAAGAAAAATTTTGGTTTTTTTGCTTTCAAAGGCTTTAAAGGTCCGGTTTAAATTTCGAAATTCCCAAAAATGGATAATAAAAAGTTGATCCCGTCAGGTACAAATCAATTTCAACAGTCCCCCATCCTTTTATCCGTATTTTTTGAACCGCCATTTTTTGCAGTCCGCCTATCCTTTGCAAAATCGCCTTTCCTTTTCAAACCCCTTCCTTGCAGTCCGCCCATCCCCCTTTGGGTTTTCCCCATCCTTTTGCATTTTGTATTCCCTGCGGCCCTTAATTTATCTTGAAAAATTTTCCGCGGGGTTCTGATCGCCAAAAAACCTTTTCAGGGGGCAAAACCAATCCCCCTTTGAGGATGTCAGTTTTTTCTGGGCCCTTTT
>NC_051409.1:6879928-6880355 GCF_015228065.2 Penaeus monodon | reverse complement strand
CTTTGGGAAAAAAGGAAAAAGCCAAAGGTTCCCCCCCTTCAGTTTTAAAGGACGACCCAAAACTGTTCAAGAGGGAAACAATTTCGAACGGAAAATTTTGAAAAACATCTCCTCCCATATTACCGAATCTTTCAAAAAAATGCCGAAACTTTGTCGGCGACCCTTAGGGGAGCCTTGCAAGGGGAAATCCAGAATAAATGGCCCAAAGTGTTTCAACCCCCAGGATTCCCCCACCCAAAACCATTGGCCAATAAAAGTCCTAAAAAACTGCGCGACCAGCTTCAGTTAAAATTCCTCGGGGAAGCAATTAGAAACAGCCCCGGAAAACAAGGGGAGGGAGATCAACCCGGCAAAAGCTCACAAGTAACTGGCGCCAAGTATTTCGCAAACCCCCTTGGAGCCCCCAAAAAAAAAAAGGGGAAGATAC
>NC_051409.1:6879518-6879584 GCF_015228065.2 Penaeus monodon | reverse complement strand
AGTCTTTCTTTCACTCTTATTCCGGGAGAGAAAGAAAATGGAGCAAGTTAAAAGACGAAAATAACT
>NC_051409.1:6878859-6878950 GCF_015228065.2 Penaeus monodon | reverse complement strand
TCAATAGGGTCGGGAGAGTGCGTAAGTAGGCCTGCCTGATATATAATTCACTCTTGAGGGCTGAGTGGTAGACCCAGCTTTCCCCTCGTGC
>NC_051409.1:6878622-6878768 GCF_015228065.2 Penaeus monodon | reverse complement strand
ACCCTTTACACAATGTTAGCCAAATTTCCCCTTCCTTTGTCCATTGCTTCTCCTCCTCTTCTCCATTTACGCTGCTCTCCCCTCGTACGCTCGTTCCCTTTCTTCCCTTCCCCTCAGTCTCCTTCCCCAACATTCTATCCTTCCAG
>NC_051409.1:6878240-6878355 GCF_015228065.2 Penaeus monodon | reverse complement strand
CGTTTCCCCTTCCAGTCCCGTAAAGTGAGTCATGACCCCCCCCCCCCTCTCTCCTCACTCCCCTTTCCTCGTCCCCTTCGCCCCTCTCTCCCCTCTTCTCCCTCATCTTCCTACC
>NC_051409.1:6877754-6877950 GCF_015228065.2 Penaeus monodon | reverse complement strand
CACCCACCCTTTCCCCACTCTCCTGTCCCGTAAACGGAGTCACGAACCTTAGTAAGTGTTGATCGAACGCACACGCTCGTCCTCGCATGCTTGTGAGTGCAAATGGCGACGCGACACAAGACCGACCCCTGGTGAAAGGAACTGAAGGAACAGCTTAATTTTTTCCTGATTTTTCGGTAATTTTCGTTTTCCTGAA
>NC_051409.1:6877544-6877626 GCF_015228065.2 Penaeus monodon | reverse complement strand
TTCGTTGTTGAGGACAATGCGTAATCCGGAAGTGGAAGAGTGACGTCATCGATCGTTAGGTAAGACCTGGGTGTTTCTAAGC
>NC_051409.1:6876813-6877020 GCF_015228065.2 Penaeus monodon | reverse complement strand
TGAATGATAAGCATTATTTGATTCAATATTCACACGACAGACTTCTTAAAAGATCGTGAAATAAGATACACATATTTCCTCATTTTCTTGCATATTTTGCTTATTTGTGGAGAGCCAAAAAATATCCGTCGTGATATAAACAAGTCTGGAGATATATATATGTCCCTATATCCTTTCTCAGTCTTCCTTTTTTTTCCCTTCTTCCAG
>NC_051409.1:6876683-6876784 GCF_015228065.2 Penaeus monodon | reverse complement strand
TCATATGTTTTGCTTACTTGTGGAAAGACAAAAATATCCGTCATGATAGAAACAAGGCTGGAGAGATATATGTTCCCTATTATCCTTTTTCTTCAGTTCTT
>NC_051409.1:6876296-6876605 GCF_015228065.2 Penaeus monodon | reverse complement strand
ATCATCTTTATTCACATTTTCTACGTCCCCTTTTTTTCCAGCAATGAAATTCCGAGTGTTCGAGCGGCAGTTCCTGACAGGTCTCGTCTCGGGCTTCCTCCTCGCCGTGTTCCTCCTCGCCCTCCGTCCCGAGGTCATCCTTCACCCTCAAGGGTGTCCTCTGCCTGGTGAGTAAGGGCGCGTTCAGGGATGGTGGAGCCTTGACTTCGGATTTGAGATGTCTAGGAGTCGGATCTTTTTGGGTGAGGATGTAGTTTGGTTAGGTTTCGTATAAGCTGTTGTTTTGATTGGAATATTTTGTGTATTATC
>NC_051409.1:6875997-6876236 GCF_015228065.2 Penaeus monodon | reverse complement strand
CGTGAGACTAAGGATAGGATTGATAATTAAAATCAAAGTCGAAGTCTGGGTTTTATCGTCGTATTCGGATCGTGGCACGTTTTGCGTTTACCGTTTTCTATGGTATTCTTTTCATATGGCCGTTTTCTATGACTTTTCTATCGCCTTTTTCTGTCACAGTTTTCTATCAACGTTTTCTTTTACCATTTTCTATAATCCCGCTTTCTACACTATCCGAATGTGTGGATTTATGGGTGAAA
>NC_051409.1:6872866-6873052 GCF_015228065.2 Penaeus monodon | reverse complement strand
CTCATTTATTCCAATTCCTCGTGTTCATATCCTCATGGAAATGTGCAATAGTGTATTAATATTACTAAAATGTGTTTACTCGAACATCGATAAAATATAACTTCTGTTCACTGATTTGAAATTCTGAAAAACGATTATGTACAATACCACAACACTTTACATGATTTCGTTCCAAGTGATCTTTCC
>NC_051409.1:6872694-6872828 GCF_015228065.2 Penaeus monodon | reverse complement strand
TTGAACAGACGCAGGAGCTCTCGGCGCGGCAGTACTGCAGGTGGGGCACAGGCGGCGGCTGGCTCAGGTGGTGAGCGAGGTGAGCCGGCAGGTGGCGCGCTGGCCAGGTGAGGCACAGAAAGGGTTGATGATCT
>NC_051409.1:6871819-6871960 GCF_015228065.2 Penaeus monodon | reverse complement strand
CCAGCGAAGCATGAGCAAGCCCGTACCCGCCCGCAGACGCGCCCGACGCCAAGTGGGCATGGCGGCTCTCCGAGGTCGCGGCCGAACTGGACCCCCGCCTGCCCCGCGCCCCGTCGCTCCTCGCCTTCCCGCCCTCCGATG
>NC_051409.1:6870157-6871748 GCF_015228065.2 Penaeus monodon | reverse complement strand
CTTCCGTGGGACTTCTCCGCCAGGCTTCCTGACGCGCCTCCCGCGAAGGACAACCGGTCAAGAAGCGTCTGTCCGGAGGTGTACTTCGGCTCCCACTACGGCTGGCCCTTTTACCAGCGCGGGATGGAGGCCAAGAAGGAGTGCCAGGGGGTGCCTCCCTTGTACGACGTCCTGACGGTGCTCCTCCCGGCGCGGCACTGGCCGGAGCAGCAGCTGAGGCGCGTGAGGCAGGCGATAACAAAGGAGTATCGAGTCCGCCTCATCGTCATATCGGAGGGCGCAATCACCGTCGAAGGCTTGGCCGGCGTTCGAGCGGTGAAGGCGATCGGCCTCTCGGCGGCAGACAATCTCAACGAAGCCGTGACGCTGGTGGAGACGCCCTTCGTGCTGCTGGCGGAGTCGCTGGCGCACTTCAGCAACCAGTCGTCGCTGGAGCGCCTCGTGCGGGTGCTGGACGACCTGGACCACGTGCAGGTGGCCGGGGGCGCCGCGAGAGACACGCAAGGCCACTGGAGCCACGGCTGTCTGCAGCAGCACATGGCCAACTACCAGGCCAAGTACACAATGGGCTACTACCACTCCAAGTACGAGTGCATGTACTGCGACGACCTCCTGACCCCCTTCGTCACCAGAACCAAGCTGCTTCACTCGCTCGCCTTCAGTGCCGGTCTCAGCGGACAGGCTGTGTACCGAGACTGGTTCGCCAAGGTGCGCGGCGCAGGCCACCTGGCCGTGCTCTGCCCCGACGTCATGTTCTTCCTCGGCGGCCACGTCAACATGACGGCCGACGACTGGCTCCCCGTGGCCCGCCGCTGGGCCCTGGAGAAGGTGCAGGCCTTCGACGGCACGCTCCACCATTTCTCGTGCGAGGCCCTCGACATCTCGTGCTCTGACCTTCTGTCCATCGTCGACTCCTTCCTGATTCCTCCGTGCTGCCTCGCCCTCATCGCTGACAGAGTGGGCAGGGCCTTAGAAGCGGCCGAGGAGAGGAGACTGGACTACGAGCTCCAGGCGGGGACGGTCCTCGGCGCCGTCAAGTTCGGCTCCGTGCTGCCGTGGGACATCGACCTCGACGTGTACGTGGAGTGCGGGAACCAAGCGCAGTGGATGGCCATCGCCCACGCCCACCTCCTCGGCAAGGACTGCAGCCTCAGGGTGTACGAGGCGGACGTCTACTTCTCGGTGATTTGCCCCAAGTACATGGTGGAATTCGTGTGCCACGCCCAGCTGAGCCGCAGCTCCCTTCCCGACGAGGAGCGGAACGTCCCGACCAGGATTGAGTTCGGGGGGCGCTGGACGAGGGCCTCCAGCAACCCCGGACTCTACTGCAGGAACCACTACGGCTTCGAGGTCCTACGGCACGCGCAGCACTGGCGGCTCCTCCCCGCCCCCGAAATGGGCGGGGCGAAAGGCGGCTACGACAGCGCCGGCCAGTGGAGGGGCTGTAGGATGCCAGGACACCACGCCTGCCTCGACAGGTACCCGGGCGATGGGAATCTGCCGTTCCTGCAGCCGTTCCTCCTGCCGTAGACGGGAGAAGGCTGCTTGCTGTCTCTTTCTCTCTGCCTCTGTCTGTCTACTTATCTATCCA
>NC_051409.1:6869829-6869959 GCF_015228065.2 Penaeus monodon | reverse complement strand
CCCTCCTTCCAAATTCTAAACGCCTCTTTATCTCATGCCGATTCTAAACATCCTAATAATAAAGAATCTCTTTGGATTTAGTTTATCATTACCATGTTTCTTTGTTTTTTTCGTTATTACAATCTCAGAA
>NC_051409.1:6869646-6869745 GCF_015228065.2 Penaeus monodon | reverse complement strand
AAATTTTGAAAACCTCGGAATTCTGTTAATCAAATTAACAGGGCGGAGCGATGTAACAAAAAAATGAGGTCTCCTTAATTCGTATCAGTTATTGACTAA
>NC_051409.1:6869545-6869610 GCF_015228065.2 Penaeus monodon | reverse complement strand
CATTTATTGATTCAACAAAAATGTCAACTAAACAAATAACGATTCTTTCCATGAGTTCTCCTTTT
>NC_051409.1:6869191-6869305 GCF_015228065.2 Penaeus monodon | reverse complement strand
ACCATTTTTCCTCACTAACGTTTTCATATCGCATGGAAATTCCGTGTGTACCCTAAGAGGGGAGAGAGGAAGTGAAAGAAAGGGGGAGAGCGGGAAGGAGAGTGTGAAGAAGAA
>NC_051409.1:6868251-6868944 GCF_015228065.2 Penaeus monodon | reverse complement strand
AATATATATCAACAGTGCTAAAGATAGGCCTCAGACGTCTCCTTGAATGATTAATTGCGAGCCAGCGCCACCTGCAGACGCGCATGGGCTGTGCATGACCGACAACGAACCCTTCAGATTGAGTGTTAGTGTCGGGCCGACGTCGCTCTCGCTCGGGACGCACTCGGGACGCACTCGGGACGCACGCGGCGAGTCGGGAGGAGGAAGAGGTAGGGATAAGGAAGAGAGGGAGAGAGGAGGAGGAAGAGGTAGGGATAAGGAAGAGAGGGAGAGAGGAGAAGGAGAGGAGAAAGAGGTAGGGATAAGGAAGAGAGGGAGAGAGGAGGAGAAGAGGTAGGGATAAGGAAGAGAGGGAGAGAGGAGGAGAAAGGTGAAGGAAGGAAGAGGTAGGGAGAAGGAAGAGAGAGAAAAGGAAGAAGGAGAGACAAGGAAGAGAAGGAGAAAAAAGAGTTAGAACAAGGAAGAGAAGGAGAGAGAAAATGAGGTAGGGATAAGAAAGAAAGGAAGAGAAAGAGGATAAACAATGACAGAAAACAGAAGAAAAGATTAGAAACAGGAAGAGAAGGAGAGGCCGTTAAACAAGGAAGAGAAGGAGAGAGAGAAGAAAATAGGAGAAAGGAAGAGAGACAAAGACGCAGCGGGTAGGCGAGGGGAAAGAAAATCATTACATAAATGGTTACGGAATGAAAGAGA
>NC_051409.1:6867818-6867940 GCF_015228065.2 Penaeus monodon | reverse complement strand
AAAAAGAGAGAGGTGTCCAGGCATTGATCACTTGACAAAAGGAACAGGCAGTCGCTCGTTCACATCCTTCTGTTTTCTACCATAACTTTTTTAACACTTTATTCTGGCGTTAGAAGCTAATA
>NC_051409.1:6867417-6867547 GCF_015228065.2 Penaeus monodon | reverse complement strand
CCTGTACTATGCCTTACTTTCCGAACCACGACTGATGGCGTGTCCAACAGAACTGTCCCGTCGCCTAACTGGGCTGCAGAAACAAGTCCGTATTCATGCCGTAGACAAGTGTGAATAGTTATGAAGTTAT
>NC_051409.1:6866496-6867378 GCF_015228065.2 Penaeus monodon | reverse complement strand
TGTGATTTGCTTAATTATGGTCCACTGCATTTCAAGATGGAATTTCCCCGAACAAGATTCCCATTTTTCAACTTTATATAAGTTCGTTGACGCAAACAAACCTTACAAAGTAAACCTAGTGGTCTGTCCACTAATTAGTAAAACTAGTTTTTACCTTTTTATCTGATATTCTGAGGCTAATCCAATATGAAGGTATTTAACAAAAAAGAAACAAAATATTAATTCCTGTTATTTACACATAAACAAAAACTCCATTACTGCTATATACATAAAAAAACACTAATGTTATATACACACGGTACAAACCATTAACATAGTGCTAGCACCAATCTCCATCAACAACCCTTCTGTACTATCTTTTTCTTAACCAATACTGTATCTTCACATATTTTTTTCTTAACCAATACTGTATCTTCACATATCCTGTATCTTCACATATCTTTTTCTTAACCAATACTGTATCTTCACATATCTGTATCTTCACATATCTTTTCTAACCAATACTGTATCTTCACATATCCTGTAAGGAAGTGAGTATTGAATCACCACGCAATGCATTACATATTCACAGGTTATATGCTATCCCGCTGCCAATACAGAAACTTCATTGACTCGTCTTATTAATAATTTTGTGACGCTTACGTGTAGCCTTGATATATGGCTTAATTATTTTTATCATTCGTAAGCAACTTTCAACTTTCTTTGCTTGTGTTTTGATTGTTATTAATACTGTTTTTTCTGTCTTTTTTTTAAACTGTCATTACCAGTGGTGGCAATAATAATGTCAGGCACAAAATAATGAAAGATAATATTCATAAGACGAATGCCAGAAGTTTTTGTAGTAACAGAATTGTTATCGTTTTTTCTCATTGTGTACACTAA
>NC_051409.1:6864372-6864710 GCF_015228065.2 Penaeus monodon | reverse complement strand
ACGGTATTTTGGCTTCTTTCATCTCAATTTATTTTTCAGAAAGTAACTTCCTTCAAGCTATAACAATGGGTAAGTCTGTTTACTTAATTACATATGTTGAGTAAAAGTTATTATTTTGGTATCATTTCACTTTCGTTTTTGGAATCTCATGTAATATGATATAAAACTTAATCTGTGTTGTTGCATTTATTATTAAATAGTATTATCTTTAAAGAAAGTATTTTATTACTAATATGCAGTAGATTATAATGCACATGAAAGTAGTTTATTATCAATATACAGTAGAAATGATGAGTATTTTCATAATTTTTCTTCATTCTCTCTTTGCAAGTTTAGTC
>NC_051409.1:6863351-6863872 GCF_015228065.2 Penaeus monodon | reverse complement strand
GGTCACCATCAGGATTTTTTCATTACTGCCATTACCAATATAATGACATTATTCTCCTACGATATATCTCTCTGTCAGTATATGAATATGGATCTATCTTCACTTTCCTTATAAACATAATCACGCGATTTTATCCTCAGTCTCTCTCCCTCTCGAATTACTATCACAAACTTTCCTTTCATTATTTCTCCACCAATAAAACACATGGATATTCCTCGCCATCTTTTTGACACGAATATTATCACACGATTTTTTCTTTCGCCATCTCATCCTATGAATATATAAAAACACGAAAATTTCCTTTGCAATCTTCCTCTTTGAAAATCACATTACAATATCCATCGCTATATCTCCTAACGTATATAATTACATGAATTTTCCTTCGCTCTCTCCTTACAAATATAATCACACGAAATTTTCCTTCTTCAGTTCATCTTACGAATATAATCACACGGAATTTCCCCCAGAACTCTCTCTACGATTATAATCACACGAAAATTTCCTTTCACCCTCCCTATCGT
>NC_051409.1:6862904-6863270 GCF_015228065.2 Penaeus monodon | reverse complement strand
TTCGCCCCTCCTTCCCCCCTTCCTTCCTTTCCCCCCTCCTTTCCCTCTCCTTTCCCCCTCCTTTCCCCCTCCTCCTCCCCTCCTCCTCCCCTCCTTTCCCCCTCCTCCCCCCCTTCCTTCCCCCCTCCCTCGCCCACACAGTAGAAAGCAGCCGCATGCGTCTCTTGCTTCTGACGGGGCTGCTGGCGGCGACGACGGCGCTGCTGTCGACCCTCGGCCCGGGGTTCCTGACGATGCCGGCGCAGCTCAGAGGTGAGAGTCGGCGCCCTTACGTCTACTGGGTGTCAGGGTCTTTAGTAGAAAGGTACTGCTGATGTGGATCAAAAGAGAGTAAATGCTGGTGTTTATGACAGAATTATGGGTTTG
>NC_051409.1:6862325-6862405 GCF_015228065.2 Penaeus monodon | reverse complement strand
TATTGTAGAAATGTCTATTTGGAGTTCGTTTTTTATTGCTTTCCTTTCGCCTTTTTTCTGCTACTAGTGGGGACATGTTT
>NC_051409.1:6862096-6862173 GCF_015228065.2 Penaeus monodon | reverse complement strand
CCTGCCACTAATGTATGTGTGTGTTGCTCGGTGCTTGCGGGCGTTGCATGGGTGTGTGAATGATAGATTCCAGTCGT
>NC_051409.1:6859506-6862074 GCF_015228065.2 Penaeus monodon | reverse complement strand
GCTCCCATCCGCCTCCTTCCTCCGCCCAGATCCCGCTCCGCAGCGCGTCGAGGGCGAGGTGTGGTCCTTCAGGGAGGAGCCAGAGGGAGGCGTCGACGAGGAGGACGCTTCGGCAGACGAGGCTGAGGAGCTGCCCAGAAAGGCGGAGGTCACGTGCCCGCCGCCGTCGCCCCTTCAGCAGTGCCCGAAGTGCCCAGAGCCCGAGGAGTTGCAGCTCGAGACTCGGAGGCGGCTCGCCCGCGCCATCGCCGACGTCCAGGTCCTCATCTCCCGCGTAGCAGGTCAGGCAAGCCAGGCGGGTCAGGTAGGTCAGGCAGGGCGTCTGCCTGCTTGTCGGTAGCTCTGTGCATGGTGGTTTTGCAGCTCTAGCAATGGTGGTGATATTTGTGATGATGATTAACTATTTATGATATTCATGGAATACTAGTGCATAATGAATGATAAAACTAACGACTGACGCACGAGTGCCTCCGAATGCAGTGAAAGGAAAGGGTGAGTAACCCCCCCCCCCCCTCCTCAGGCACGGTGACGGCGGTGGACGGCGAGTGGGCGCTGCGTCTGGGCGCCGCCGCGGCCGAGCTGGACCCGCGCCTCGCCCCTGCGTCCGGCGCCGCCCGAGAGCGCTCGGCGCGCCTCCCCGGGCTGGAGGCCCCGTGGCCCGTCCGGGAGGGCGCCCACGTGTGCCCTGAGGCGTACTTCGGGCCGCATTTCGACGCGCCCTTCAACCAGCGCGGGATGGAGCCCGAGGAGTGCCAGGGGGTCCCGCCCTTCGCCTCCGTGCTGACGGCGCTCCTCCCGGCGCAGACATGGTCGCAGGAAGTCGTCACATTCGTCGTGGAGAAAATCCGGAAGCTGTACGACATTTCGATTATTGTCGTCTCCTCGGACCTAGGCCTGGGCGGGCGGCTGGCAGGCGGCGTCCAGGTGCTGGTTCCTCCCCCGGAGCAGTCGCTGGCAGAGGCGCTCAATGACGCCGTTGGCATGGTGGAGACGCCCTTCGTGCTGCTGGCGGAGTCGCTGGCGCACTTCAGCAACCAGTCGTCGCTGGAGCGCCTCGTGCGGGTGCTGGACGACCTGGACCACGTGCAGGTGGCCGGGGGCGCCGCGAGGGACACGCAAGGCCACTGGAGCCACGGCTGTCTGCAGCAGCACATGGCCAACTACCAGGCCAAGTACACAATGGGCTACTACCACTCCAAGTACGAGTGCATGTACTGCGACGACCTCCTGACCCCCTTCGTCACCAGAACCAAGCTGCTTCACTCGCTCGCCTTCAGTGCCGGTCTCAACGGACAGGCTGTGTACCGAGACTGGTTTGCCAAGGTGCGCGGCGCAGGCCACCTGGCCGTGCTCTGCCCCGACGTCATGTTCTTCGTCGGCGGCCACGTCAACATGACGGCCGACGACTGGCTCCCCGTGGCCCGCCGCTGGGCCCTGGAGAGGGTGCAGGCCTTCGACGACACGCTCCACCATTTCTCGTGCGAGTCGGTGGGCATCTCGTGCAAGTCTCCCCTGAACATCATCAGGTCCTTCCTCCTGCCGCTGTGCTGCCGCAGGCTGATGGAGCATTACCTCACCCACATCCTCGACTACGGCTCGGCCAACAACCTTCCCCACGAGCTGCAGGCGGGGTCGGCCCTCGGCGCCCTCAAGATGGGCTCCTACCTGCCCTGGGACTACGACATGGACGTCGTCTTCGAATGCAAGGACTTCAGGGAGTGGATGGCCATTGGGTCGCTGCTGAGGAGCAGGGCCAGCCAGTGCCGCGCCACCATCACGCAGCGCAACAAGTACATCACCATCTACTGCCCCAACTTCTTCCTGGAGCTCTTCTGCCACCGCTACAACTCCACCAGCTCGGCCTTCCTGCCGGAGGAGCTTCGAGACACGCCCACCACCATCTGGTACGCCGGCCGCTGGGCGAGGGTCACGGCCAACCCCGGCCTCTACAGCAGGAACAAGCTGGGGCTCGACGACCTCAAGCACGCCGCGCACTGGAGGACCCTCAAGGTGACGAGCGTCGGCAAGCAGAAGGGCGGCTACGACAGCCCCGGCGTGTGGAGGCGCTGCAGGCAGCCCGGCCACCACGCCTGCCTCGACCGTTTCCCCGCCGACGGCAATCTGCCCTTCCTCTACCCCTTCCTGCGCCTTTAGCTGCCTCCTCACGGCGCCCTTGCCTCTCCCTGCCTGCCTCGCCCCTCCTGCAGCATCCGTCGCCCCACCTCATTCATGTCCTACCGTCATCCTTAGACTTTTCTTCTGCCTCCTGCTGTCTCTTTCTGTCCTCTTCCCTTTCCTCTTCCTTTCTTCTTAGTTTCCTCTTCTTCTTTTTCTCTCATATTTTCCTCTTCCTATCTTCTTTTCCCCTTCTTCTTTTCTTCTTTCTATCTTCTTCTCCCCTTCTTTTCCTCTCCTTTTCCTCTTATTTTCTCTCTTGTTCTCATCTTCCTTTCCTCTTCATCTCCTCTTATTTAGCCCACATTCTCCTTTTTCCCCTTCAAAACTTAATTACTACACTGCACATCACTGACATATCTCGAAGTGCCTTTTTTATAAGTTATATGTCCT
>NC_051409.1:6858021-6858152 GCF_015228065.2 Penaeus monodon | reverse complement strand
TTCCTATCTTCATAAGATAAGAATATTTCCTGTAATTTACATTTCCTCTTCATAAACGATTTTGATTTTTTTGTGTGTGTGTGTTTTTTGTGTAAAATAATAGTGGAAAAGATAGAAAAAAAATCTTCGAA
>NC_051409.1:6857400-6857627 GCF_015228065.2 Penaeus monodon | reverse complement strand
CATGCTCCATTCTTCTAAGATCCTTCAGTTAATACACAGAGTAATCTAGTCTAATCTAATCTTAACGGTCCTCATCCACTCTACGAGTTCCATTTGGAAATAATGTTGTAATGTTTCTAGAGTTATGGGAATCTTCAGCAATCAGTTGCACTTGTCTAGCCCCTCGTGGTAAAGCTTTGCAGTTTATATTCGATTTTGGAGAGAAATCTTTCACTTCAAATGTCGAC
>NC_051409.1:6856802-6856975 GCF_015228065.2 Penaeus monodon | reverse complement strand
CTTTACAGAATTTGCAGATGAATTTCCTACACAAATTTACCGCCAGAGGGTTGGAAAGATGTGCACCATTAAAGTCTTTGCCGAGTATATAGACATTTTGAAAAGCATATAAACAGAATTAAGATCTTCTGATGACTGAATTGCATAGGTTTTAAGTTTTTATGAGTGCTGAT
>NC_051409.1:6856300-6856390 GCF_015228065.2 Penaeus monodon | reverse complement strand
TATACCCACTGGCACCTCAAATCCCTTATCAGTCACACCCGTTTCAGTGACTCTGTTTCTTCAGTATTCAATAAGAATGATACCAGCAGT
>NC_051409.1:6856120-6856246 GCF_015228065.2 Penaeus monodon | reverse complement strand
CACCAGGAAATACACGAAGGTGACAGGAATGCCCAAAAAGGTATGAACCGGCGCCAATACCCAGCCATCAACTATACCCCTATTACGAAATGAACAAATCCATAATTGGCAACCGGAAGCAAACAC
>NC_051409.1:6855804-6855899 GCF_015228065.2 Penaeus monodon | reverse complement strand
CTGCCAGGATGTGACTTCGAGAGAGTCCGTTTGTTTGTTTCCCTGTGTTTTTTGTGGGACCGAATTTTATCATGGGTAAGTTGTGCTAATTAAAC
>NC_051409.1:6855425-6855757 GCF_015228065.2 Penaeus monodon | reverse complement strand
AACAATGATGATAATAATAGTGATTAGACGTGATAATAATAACATCGCATTCACACATAAACCGCCATTCCGTTTTTCAAAATTACCCGAAAAGAAAATACACCTCAACTCTCTCATTTCACCAGAAATTACCATAAAACTAATTCTCACTTTCTTGTTTTTTTTCCATTTCATTTCATTATTTGGTCCCTCAAGCCAACGACAGCAGTAAGGGCAGAAAATGGGTCTTTTTCGCCATAGCGTTGATAATCCTGTCATTCCCTTTCTACTTGTACCGGGGAGTTGGCTTCAGCAAGACGGCAGTGAGCGTGGGAGGTGAGTCTGTGAAGCGT
>NC_051409.1:6853966-6854076 GCF_015228065.2 Penaeus monodon | reverse complement strand
CACCTAAACACAGTCTACACGAGTGGGGTATAGAGGCCAAGGGTGAGCCTTTCCCTGGAAAAGAAAACAACGCCTCGACATTTCATTTGCTTCTTATGGATTTAGAAACC
>NC_051409.1:6853434-6853791 GCF_015228065.2 Penaeus monodon | reverse complement strand
ATCTATTCTTTTTTACTGATAAGCCTCGTTGCTCAAGGGGAAAACATCTCATTTTGTTCACTGATACGCCTCATGTCACCATGTTCGATGTCCACATTTCGTTTGCCATCGTTATGTTGCCGAATATAACGCATAGATGGCAGCAGGCGTTTTAACATATCCAAGGAGTGGTCTAATTTCCAAATTCCATTATACTTAACACTGAGCTCTTGATGTATTTCTTTTTCTAAATAGATATTCATATCACGAATATCTGAAACATGACGTATTTTCAGCTGGTATATAGATGGTTCGTGTTGGGTGAATATTGAAAATGTTTAAGAAGCAAGGTATCATTTCTAACTTGAAATTTAACAA
>NC_051409.1:6853194-6853290 GCF_015228065.2 Penaeus monodon | reverse complement strand
TTTGGCAATGCTGCTTGCTTACTGTAAGTTTAGTCCTAAGATCTACCCCTCTGTTCCTTAACACTACATTTAGAAAACGGACAACCATTGTGCACT
>NC_051409.1:6851262-6853136 GCF_015228065.2 Penaeus monodon | reverse complement strand
CAGATAGAATACAGCATTATTTCTTCCCACAGGCACCAAGGCCGTGGTAGACTCCAAGTTGGTTCTTCGTCTGGAGTCGCTGGCAGCCCAGTTAGACCCCAGGGACGCCTTGTCAAGACCCCACAAGGCCTGGGACTTCTCCGCTTGGCTCCCCAACACGCCACGGCCTACTGCCAGTGCGCAGGGGGAGCGTCACGTGTGCGCGGAGGTGTATTTGGGCAACAAGTACGACTGGCCCCTTTACCAGCATGGGATGGAGCAGGAGCAGTGCCACGACGTCCCGCCCTTCAGCTCTGTCCTGACGGCGGTCCTCCCTGCGACGTCTTGGCCAGACGATGTCCTCGAGCTGGTTCTTGCGCAGATCACGAAGCTCTATGAGATCCCTGTGGTCGTCCTGGTGCGGAAGGGGGGAGGCGGAGCGGCCAACGGGAGCCAGGTGAGCTTCGTAGAGATGGACAGCGGCCTCTCGGACTCTGAGAATCTCAACGCCGCTGTGTCAAAGGTCACCACGCCCTTCGTGCTGCTGGCGGAGTCGCTGGCGCACTTCAGCAACCAGTCGTCACTGGAGCGCCTCGTGCGGGTGCTGGACGACCTGGACCACGTGCAGGTGGCCGGGGGCGCCGCGAGGGACACGCAAGGCCACTGGAGCCACGGCTGTCTGCAGCAGCACATGGCCAACTACCAGGCCAAGTACACAATGGGCTACTACCACTCCAAGTACGAGTGCATGTACTGCGACGACCTCCTGACCCCCTTCGTCACCAGAACCAAGCTGCTTCACTCGCTCGCCTTCAGTGCCGGTCTCAGCGGACAGGCTGTGTACCGAGACTGGTTCGCCAAGGTGCGCGGCGCAGGCCACCTGGCCGTGCTCTGCCCCGACGTCATGTTCTTCGTCGGCGGCCACGTCAACATGACGGCCGACGACTGGCTCCCCGTGGCCCGCCGCTGGGCCCTGGAGAGGGTGCAGGCCTTCGACGGCCGAGAACACGTCTTCAGCTGCGAGTCGGTGGGCATCTCGTGCAGGAATCCTCTGGGCATCATCCAAAGCTATCTGCTGCCGCCGTGTTGCGTCGCAGAGATGGAGGAGCTGATTGGCTATCTCGTCAGCTACGCGGAGCAGAATCACCTGGATTACGAGCTGCACGCAGGCTCGGTCCTCGGGGCTATAAAGCTGGGCCAGTACCTTCCTTGGGACTACGACACAGACATCGTTGTCAACTGTCATCAGTTTAACAAATGGATGCAGATTAACGCATACCTGAAAACTAGGAGAATTAAGTGCAAAATGAGAGTTACGAAAAAAGATATCTATATCACAATTTTCTGCCCACACTTCTTTCTAGAAGTTGTCTGCCATGAAGGGAGAAACCACAGCCGAGTCCACCTTCCGGCCGAGTATAGAGACATCCCGACACAGGCCTTGTACTCCGGCCGATGGATCAACGTCAGGAGCAACCCGGGACTCTACTGCAGGAACGCCATGGGCCTGGAGGTGCTCCGCCACGCGGCGCACTGGAGGACGCTCAAGACGTCCACGGAGGCGAAGGCCAGGGGCGGCTACGACAGCCCGGGGACCTGGAACAAGTGTAAGGACCCGAGCCATCACTCCTGTCTGGACAAATATCCTGGGGACGGAAACCTGCCCTTCACTCAGCCTTTCCTGCGCCCGTAGCCTCTGACGACGGAGAAAACCTGCACCTCAGCCTCTCCTGCGGGTCCTGCTGACCCTCAGAGAGGAACCCGGTGTTTTCCCATTACCATCGGCGGCAATGATCTCCCTTTGCTTCCAGCAAATTGCGCTTTGTATGGAAACCCATTGGAAACAATACATATCATGTGAAGAGAAAGTAACTTAAATTATTATTCTTTGTGTG
>NC_051409.1:6849199-6851204 GCF_015228065.2 Penaeus monodon | reverse complement strand
TATCATCACAGAGAGTTTCTATGGTGCTGCTACATAGATAAATGTCTTCGAAAAACTTATTTGACAGTTATAAACCATGACAAAAGCAAACCAAAAAAGGTCAGTAATTGTTATTACACCTGTAATTCTCATGATGCTGGTTACACGTTTTGCTGATCCATTGCTTCCCTCACTTGATATGCATTTTACAGTGTTATTGTATATTCACCTTATTTATTATTATATAATATCAATTTGCAATATTTGATATACATACACAAATAAATATAAAGAGTTGCAAGATATCATTCTTGTTCTCAGGAACTGTATTTATGCCCAGTATATTTAATTTTATATTTATCTTCTGCTATAGCACAATTACAGACTTTTTCTACTTCCCAATTTTTCTATCCCTCTTATAACGCCATTTGAACACTTTTAACAGCTAAAGTGGTTGTTGGTATTCTCCTAACAGTTAATACTTGGTTTATGGTGTCTGATACTTAAAAGATAGTCCCAGGAGTGGGAAGACTCTTTTGACAACGCATAATACCCCGAGAGAAAGGGCGAGAGAGTGGCACTGCATAATACCCTGAGAGAAAGGGCGAGAGAGTGGCACTGCATAATATCCTGAGAGAAAGGGCGAGAGAGTGGCACTGCATAATACCCTGAGAGAAAGGGCGAGAGAGTGGCACTGCATAATACCCTGAGAGAAAGGGCGAGAGAGTGGCACTGCATAATACCACAGAGAGAAAGGGCGAGAGAGTGGCACTGCATAATACCCTGAGGGAAAGGGCGAGAGAGTGGCACTGCATAATACCCTGAGGGAAAGGGCGAGAGAGTGGCACTGCATAATACCCTGAGGGAAAGGGCGAGAGAGTGGCACTGCATAATACCCTGAGGGAAAGGGCGAGAGAGTGGCACTGCATAATACCCTGAGAGAAAGGGCGAGAGAGTGGCACTGCATAATACCCTGAGAGAAAGGGCGAGAGAGTGGCACTGCATAATACCCTGAGGGAAAGGGCGAGAGAGTGGCACTGCATAATACCCTGAGGGAAAGGGCGAGAGAGTGGCACTGCATAATACCCTGAGAGAAAGGGCGAGAGAGTGGCACTGCATAATACCCTGAGAGAAAGGGCGAGAGAGTGGCACTGCATAATACCCTGAGAGAAAGGGCGAGAGAGTGGCACTGCATAATACCCTGAGGAAAGGGCGAGAGAGTGCACTGCATAATACCCTGAGGGAAAGGGCGAGAGAGTGGCACTGCATAATGCCCTGAGGGAAAGGGCGAGAGAGTGGCACTGCATAATACCACAGAGAGAAAGGGCGAGAGAGTGGCACTGCATAATACCACAGAGAGAAAGGACGAGAGAGTGGCACTGCATAATACCCTGAGGGAAAGGGCGAGAGAGTGGCACTGCATAATACCCTGAGGGAAAGGGTGAGAGAGTGGCACTGCATAATACCACAGAGAGAAAGGGCGAGAGAGTGGCACTGCATAATACCCTGAGGGAAAGGGCGAGAGAGTGGCACTGCATAATACCCTGAGGGAAAGGGCGAGAGAGTGGCACTGCATAATACCCTGAGGGAAAGGGCGAGAGAGTGGCACTGCATAATACCACAGAGAGAAAGGGCGAGAGAGTGGCACTGCATAATACCACAGAGAGAAAGGACGAGAGAGTGGCACTGCATAATACCCTGAGGGAAAGGGCGAGAGAGTGGCACTGCATAATACCCTGAGGGAAAGGGCGAGAGAGTGGCACTGCATAATACCACAGAGAGAAAAGGGCGAGAGAATGGCACTGCATAATACCACTTAAAGAATAAGCAAAAAGATAATCACCTTCATTTTGACTGATGATTTTTTTTTTAAATCATACACTATCCCAAATACTTACGCATGAACCATACTCACAAAAGCACTAGTGTCAAAACGTCATGCACTCACTCTAATATGTTGCAACAGGTGACCTTGCTCCTATTATCGTGACTCATTGCAAGGAATTACACTGCCTACGGCTAATTA
>NC_051409.1:6848906-6849052 GCF_015228065.2 Penaeus monodon | reverse complement strand
GAGAAGGATTTTTAAAGATATAATTCATATCGACGTTGTGGATATTGTTGTTGACTAACACATGATCACACCCATAGTGTCATAGGGTGATGTCAAACAGGCTCTACCTATACTACGTAAAACTGATTATCTTATTGTTAATAACA
>NC_051409.1:6847391-6847461 GCF_015228065.2 Penaeus monodon | reverse complement strand
CCAAGTGGTGGGGGGTTCAAGTTGTGTGTATTGTTTTAATATGTTGTATTGTATATAATATTAAAATATA
>NC_051409.1:6846643-6847280 GCF_015228065.2 Penaeus monodon | reverse complement strand
TGGGTAACACATATTTTTATATTCAAAGAAATAAAAAATTTACAAGGAGGAACCTAATGTTGAACCCGAAGATTGTTATTTCAAACAGCAAAAACTTTAAACAGAATTTTTGCAAATGAAAAAAATTTCCTACACAGAATTTACCGCCAAGAGGGTTGGAAGAGTTTGCACCATGTTAAAGTCCCCCCTTTTGGCCGAGTCATATCTGACATTGTTTTGAAAAGCCAATAATAAACAGAAATTAAGAAATTTTCTGATGACACTGAATTGCAATAGGGTTTTTTTAAAGTTTTTTTTTTCATTAGTGCTGGGAGATGAGAAGGAGTGAAAGGAATAGGTAGAGAGGGCGCAAAGGCAGGCCGAGGAGGAGTGGTGGAGGGTGTAGACGGGATCATGCAAGAAGAAGAAGGAGGCACGAATAAGGAACTGAGATGGGAGAAGGGAGGAGGGTGAAGAGGGATAGAGCCCGGATGACAAAGAGAAAGAGGGAGAGGTCCCCCCAAACAGACAGAAATCAGAGAACAGAGAAAAGACAGTAAGACAGAACAAAACCAGAACAGGAGAAGAAGACGACCCAGACAGAGAAAATGGGAGACCAGAAAAGACCAGAAAAGAACCACAAAACCCAACACACCAC
>NC_051409.1:6846356-6846486 GCF_015228065.2 Penaeus monodon | reverse complement strand
GAAATGAGGAAAAAACTATACCCCACACTGGCCACCTCAAATCCCCTTTTCAGTTCCAAAACTTAACCCCGTTTGTTCCAGTGAACTCTGTTTCCCTTCAGTATTCAATAAGAATGAAAATACCAACAGT
>NC_051409.1:6846133-6846295 GCF_015228065.2 Penaeus monodon | reverse complement strand
TCAAACACCAGGAAATAACAAGAAGGTTTGAAAACCAAGGAAATTGCCCCCAAAAAGGTTGAACCGCGCCCCCAATACGCCGCAGGCCCATCCCAAACCTATTACCCCTGAATAAGGAATGAAAAAACAAATCCCATTTAATTTGTCCACCGGAAAGCAAAA
>NC_051409.1:6845677-6845825 GCF_015228065.2 Penaeus monodon | reverse complement strand
GCCTGGCCCAGCGGAGATTTGGTGGGGACCCTTCGAGAGAGTTCCCGTTTTTGTTTTTTTGTTTCCCCTCCCCCTGGTGTTTTTGGTTTTTTTTGTTGGAAAACCGGAAATTTTACTCATGGGGTCTTAAAAGTTGTTTGGCCGAATT
>NC_051409.1:6844129-6845608 GCF_015228065.2 Penaeus monodon | reverse complement strand
CATTGGAAATGATAATTTAAATTAGGTGGTGGGGGGAATTAGACCGTGGGATAATAAAATAAAACAATCGCATTCATCCCACACCAATAAAAACCCGGGGCCAATTCCCCCCGTTTTTTTCAAAATTTACCCCGCAAAGAAAAGAAAATACACCTACCAAAACTCTTTCTCATTTCCCAATTTTGTTCCACCATAAAATTTTTAACCATAAAAACCCCTGTATGTTGTCCTCACCTTTCTGTGTTTTTTTTTTTCCATTTTCAAATTTCATTATTTTTTTTGGGGTCCCCTCAAGCCAAACGACAAGCAAAGTAAAGGGGCAAAGAAAAAAATGGGGTCCTTTTTTCCCGCCCATAAGCACCGTTTTTTGATAATCCGGTTTCCCCATTCCCTTTCTCTAACTTGGGTACCCGGTGAAAAAGTTTTTTTTTGGCTTTTTTTTCAGCAAAAAGAACGGGCAATTTTGGGGGGGGGTGGAGCGTGGGAAAAAGGTGAAGTCTGGTGGAAAGCGTTTGCCCCCCCTAAGTGGTTTTGGGGGTAAAGGTTTTAAATTTTTTGTTTCTAAAGTTACGGGTTTGGGCCCTAAGTTAATTAAGTTAGGATTGAATTCCGCCAATTGTTTAAGTTTTTAGGGGGTAGGTTTTTAAGTTTAACGGTTGGGGCAAGTTTTATTTAAGTGTAGAGATTTTTTGGGATCAAATTTGTGTTTTTTACGGTTAGGGGTAGGTTTTTTTTTAACAAGTTCCGGGTTGGGCATAGTTAATTAAGTTTTGTAAGGACAAATTTTGGGGGGAGGTTTTTAAATTTGTTTTAGAAAGGTTAAAGCTTTAAGGTTTGGCCCAGGTTGTATGATGTGGTTAAATTGAATGCACTTGTTGAATTGGGGTTAAGTTTTAGGCAAGGTTTTCTTTTAAAGTTTGTTAGGTTAGGTTTGAAGTTTTTATCAAGTTTAGGATAAAGGGGTTTTAAGTCAAGTTTATTCTTTTCAAGAAAAGAACAATAAGGGGAATTGAAATACTAATGGAGTAACATGGTTGGGTTTTGGGGGGGTTGTCCCCCCCCCACTGTGGGTTTGTTTTTTGTGTGGGGTTGTTGGCCAATGTGCGGTGGCGTGCCGTGGCCGGTTGGTGTGGCCAAATGATGTGTGGGGTTTGAGGCAAATGTGGTGGTTTGGTGCCCGGTGTGCCCGGTGGCGGTGTGGTTGTGTGTTGGTGGGGTTTGTGCCGTGCCGTGCGGGGGTTGCCGTTGGCGGGTGTGGTGGGTGGGCAATATGTGTGGTGGCGAGTGGCGAGTGGCCCCATGGTGTTTGTGGTGAGGGGTGCGTGTGGTGTTTTTTGTTGGTGTGGGGGGTGTGTGGTGTGGTGGTGGTGGGGGTGTGGGGGGGTGTGGGTAGGTGTTTTTTTTTTTTTATCCATTTTCTTTTAGAGAAAAATGACAAAGGAAAAGGGAAGAATAGGGGTGGGGGGGATTTTGGAAGCC
>NC_051409.1:6843648-6843863 GCF_015228065.2 Penaeus monodon | reverse complement strand
TTCTTTTTTTTTTCACTCTTTTTTTTTTACGTTGTTCCAAGAAGCCCTTCATAGTTTGGCCTAATAAATGGGGGAATTTATAATAAGTTAAATGAAATGTTGCAAGATATGGTGATAATGAAGGGGGTTGGATGGTGAGTTGAATGATGGGAATGGGTGGGGGAGTGAATTTTTTTGGGGTGAAATGATGATTGATAAATGGGTGTTTTTGGGGG
>NC_051409.1:6843370-6843567 GCF_015228065.2 Penaeus monodon | reverse complement strand
AATGTGGGTGGTTGGTGTGGATTTATAAATGGGAATAAAATGGAATTGGTGATGAATGGAATTTAATCAAATAAAAATTCCACATTAATGATACCTAAATGAAAATAAATTGTTGTGGGGAGCCTCTTATTTCGATCCCCCTCCCCCTCCTCCTCTCCCCCCTCGCCTCTCGCAAGGGGCGGGCCGGCAAGCAAGGG
>NC_051409.1:6842963-6843325 GCF_015228065.2 Penaeus monodon | reverse complement strand
CCCCCCCACCCCCCTCGACCAGCGGGCGGGAAGTACCCCCCCTGGCCGGGCCCGGCCGTGGCCCTTGGAGGGAGGTGCTCCAGAAGCGAGGGGTGGCCAGACTTCCCCGCCGGTGAGGGGGAAGGGCGGGGGTTGGGGGAGGGGGGGGGTTTGGGTGGTTTGTGGTTGGTGGGGGGTGGAAAAAAAATGGGTGGGTTGGGGGGGGTTTGGGATGGGTTGGGCGGGGGGGATGGTGAAGGCCCCGAGGGTGGGGGGGGACAGGGTGGGGGGTTTGGTGGGGGTTGGGGGATTGGGGGGAGGCCTGGGGTGGTTGAAGGGGTGGGGATTGATGGTAAAACGGGGAAGGAAAATGGTGGGGGGGT
>NC_051409.1:6842616-6842909 GCF_015228065.2 Penaeus monodon | reverse complement strand
AATGGTGGGGGGGATTGATGATGGGGGGGGGAAATAGTGGAATGGGGGGCGTGCGTTATGAGTGTACACATTGTTGATGAAAATCATGATTAAAATGTTTGTAAAAAAATATAGTAAAAATTAGTGGGGAAAATAATGGATAACGGGCCCCCCCCCTAAACACAGTCTAAACACGAGTGGGGACAATTGAGGCCCCCAAGTGTGGA
The DNA here is from genome assembly GCF_015228065.2 of Penaeus monodon. Classification (NCBI taxonomy): domain Eukaryota; kingdom Metazoa; phylum Arthropoda; class Malacostraca; order Decapoda; family Penaeidae; genus Penaeus; species Penaeus monodon. The sequence continues at coordinate 6,842,703 of NC_051409.1, read as the reverse complement.
TCCTTTTTCCCTGGCAAAAAGCAAAAACAACGCCCCTCGACCATTTTTTCATTTTTGCTTCTTAAATGGAATTTTTTTTAGAAAACC
>NC_051409.1:6841506-6842504 GCF_015228065.2 Penaeus monodon | reverse complement strand
GTATTCCCTCTCTCTCTCCTCTCCTCACTCCTCCCACTTCTCTCCCTATCCCCTCTTTCCTCTTCTCTTTCTCCCTCTCCTCTCTCCCTCTCCTCATTCCTCCTCCTCCCCTCTTCCTCTTCTTTCCTTCCTCCTCGCCCCCTCTTGCCTTACTCTCCCCTTCCTCCTCTATCTAATTCCCTTTTTTTTTTACTGATTAAGCCCTCGTTTTGCTTTAGGGGAAAAACATTCCTTCCATTTGTTTTTGTTTTCCTTTGATTAAGTCCTCCCATGTGTTTCCCCCCCCCCCCACCACAATGTTTTCGATTTTTCCCCATTTTCGTTTTTGGACCACATCCCCGTTTTTTTATTTTTTTTTGCCGGGGAAATATAACGCCAACGAATGGCAGCAGGCGTGTTTTAAATTAACAAATATCCCAAGAAGTGGTCCCTAATTTCCAAATTCCCCCCCATTATATTTTAAACACTGAGCCATTAGTTGATTGTTACTTTTCCTTTTTTCTAAATAGAATTTTCCATAATAATCACGAAAATAATCTGACCCATGGAAAAACCGTAATTTTTTCCAGCTGGTCAAAATATAGGAAATGGTTTGTTCTGGTGTTGGGGTAGAATAATTTGAAAAAATGGTTTTAGAAAGCCCCAAGGTAAAAATCATTTCCTTATCCTTGAAAATTTAAAAACAATTTATTATCATTTTACCATGGAAAGTATTAAAACAATTCCAATTATTAAATTTCCTATTTTTAATCATTTTCCATTCCATATTTTATTTATCAATTGTTTTACACTATCTTTTATCATTAAAAATCATCCCCATTATAATTCCCCACCATCTTCAATATTGGGCCAATCAACATTATTTAATTTTTTGGCAAATTGCTGCCCTTGGCCTTTACTGTAAATTTTTAGTCCCCCTAAGATCTACCCCTTCTGTGTCCTTAACACTAACATTTTAGAAACGACAACCTTTGTTGCAAACTTAATACAAAAAAAAG
>NC_051409.1:6838731-6841473 GCF_015228065.2 Penaeus monodon | reverse complement strand
GATAAAAATAAACTTAAATACCAAACAGACTAGAAACAAATAAACCAGGCAATTATTTCCTTTTTCCCTTCCACAGGCCCCCCACCAAGGCCGTGGGTTAGACCCTCCAATTGGGGTTTTTTTTCCTTTTCGTCCCTGGAAGTCCGATGGGCCCGCATGCCCCCAGTTTTAGACCCCAGGGAACCGACCCTTTGTGCACCCCCCCCCAAGACCCCAACAACGGGCCTGGGACCTTCCCTCCGCTTTGGGCCCTCCCCCCACACGGGCTCCCACGGCCCCTACTTGCCCCCCAAGTGGGCGCAGGGGGAAGCTGTCAACCGTGGGTGCGCGTGAGGTGGGGTAATTTTTTTGTGGGGCAAACAAGTACGACTTGGCCCCCCTTTACCACGCCAAAATGGGTAAAAAAAAATGGGAGGCAGGAGGCAGTGGCCACCGACCCCGTTCCCCCCCGCCCCCTTGCAGCCTCTTGTCCTGAAAACCGGGCCCGGGGCTCCCTTCCCCTGCGAACGGGTCCCCCCCTTTGGCCCCCAATAACGAAATGTCCCACCCCCACCTGCCGGAGCCGTGGTTTCCTTGGCCCGCGAAGGAATCAACGAAAAAGCTCTTGATGAATTTCCCCTGTGGTGGGGGTCCCCCGTTACCCCTGGTGTGTGCGGAAGGGTGGGTGCGGCGGAGGGAGCGCCCCTAAACGGGAGGCCAGGGTGCAGGCTTTCGTAAGAGGAATGGGAAAAACGGTAAAGCTGGGCCTTCTCGGACCTCAACTTAGAATCCTCAACCCGCCCCCCGACTTGTGTACCCCAAAGGTCACCCCACCACGGCCGGCCCTTCGTGGCCTGCCTGGCGGAGTTCGCCCCTTGGGGGGCGGCCAAAACCAACTTTCCCAGCCCAACCCAGTCGTCCCCGCTGGGAGGCGCCCCCTCGTTTGGCGGTTTGCTGGAAACCGACCCCCTGGACCCCACGTGCAAGGTTGCCGCGGGGGCCCCCGACCCCGAAAGGGACACCGCAAAGGGGGCCCACTGGAGCCACGGCACTGTTCCTGCAGCCCAAGCCACAATGGCCCCCAATTACCAGGCCAAGTATACACAATGTGTGCCTTTTACTACCACTTCCAAGTAACGAGTGCATTTTAAACTGCGAACCGGTGACCCCCTCCCTTGAACCCCCCCCCTTTCGTCCAACCAGAAAAAAAACCAAGCTGCGTTTCACTCGCTTTTTTTCGCCTTCCAGTTGGGGGCCGGTTTCCTCAGCCGGGAACAGGCCCCTGTGTAACTACCGATGGAACACTTGGTTTTTTTCCCGCCCCAAGGTTGCTGCGAGGCGCGCAGGCCCCACCCTTTCCGTGGCCCTCCCTGCCCCCCCGCGTCCCCCCCAATGTTTCCTTTTCCGTCCCCCCGGCCGGCCACGGTCCCCAACCATGGACGGGCCGGACGTACTGCTTCCCCCCCGTGGCCGCCCCGCCCTGGGCCCCCCCTGTGGAGAGGGTTGCAGGCCGTTTTACGACGGGCCCACGAAGAAAACACCCCTTCAGCTTGCGAGTCGGTGGGGCATCTTCGTGCGGAATGTCCACCTCTGGGCATCATCCCAAAAGCTTATGTCCTGCTTGCCCGGGGAAACCTGGTGTTGCTTGTTCGCAGAGATTGGAGGGAAAGCTGATTGTTGCGTTTAAAACATCTCGTCCATCTACGCGGGAGCAGAAAAATGCACCTGGAATTACGAGGCCTTTTTGCCACGGTGTGCCCCCCAGGCCTTAGCCCGGTTCCCCCCCTACGGGGGCCCCCTATGAAAGCTGGTCCGTAAACCCTTTCCTTGGGGGACCTAACGACACCACAGACAATTTCCCGTTTTGTCCCCCCAACTGTGGTCAATCATTTTTTTTAACAAAATGGATTGCAGATTTAAAGCGGCATACCCTGAAAACCTAAGGAGTAATTAAAAAGTGCAAAATGCCACGAGTTTCTGGAAAAAAAAGATATCTTAATATCCCACCAATTTTCGCCCCCACAACCTCCCCCCCTTTCTAGAAGTTGTTCGTGCCCCTGAAGGGAGAACACCAACAGCCGAGGTCCCCACCTTCCGGGCCGAGTAAAGAGAGACCATCACCGACACGGGGCCCCCCCTTGTACTCCGGCCCCCCGAATGGAATCACAACGTGCCCAAGGAGCAACCCCCGGGACTCTAACTGCAAGGAAACGCCCCCAATGGGTCCCCCCTGGGCAAAGGTGCCCCGGCCCCCACCGGGCGGCGCCCCACTGGGAAGGGACGCTTTCAAAAAACGTTCCCCCCCCCCCCACGGAACTGACCGAAAGGGCCACCAGGGCGGGCTAGCCACAGCCCCGGGGAACACCCTGGGAACAAGTGCGTAAGGGACCCGAGCCAGCACTCCCTGTTTCCCTGGACCCAATATCCCTGGGGGACCGGAAACCTGCCCATTCACTACAAGCCCCTTTTTCCCTGGCCCGCCACCGTAGCCTCCCCCTGACGACGGGAGATAAACCCCTGCAACCCTCCATCCTCTTCCTGCGGGTCCCCCTGCCTGAAACCCTCAGAGAGGAAACCGGGTTGTTTTTCACCCCCCCTTACCCATCGGCGGCCAAAAATGGAATTCTCACCCCTTTTGCCTTCCAGCACCAATATTTGCGGCTTTGGGTAATGGGAAACCCATTGGAGAAAAAAACAATACAATATTTCATGTGGAAAAAAAGAGAAAAAAAGTAACTTTACATTTATTATTCTTTGTGGTGA
>NC_051409.1:6838362-6838662 GCF_015228065.2 Penaeus monodon | reverse complement strand
CCATCAACAGAGAAAGTTTCATTCATGGTGCTGCTTCACTAGAAAGTAAATTGGTCCCTTTCGAAAAAACTTATTTGACCAAGTTTTAAATAAAAACCATGACAAAAAAGGCCAAACCAGAAAAAAGGTCAGTTAACAAATTTTGTTTATTAACACTGTTCAAATTCTCATGATGCTTGGTTGTACCACCGTTGTTTTTTTTGAAAAACTGATCCCCCCTTTGGCCCTTTCCCTCCACCCTCCCCCTTGAATATGCCCACAATTTTTAAACAGTGGGTTTGGTTATGTTATTCCCCCACC
>NC_051409.1:6835884-6838333 GCF_015228065.2 Penaeus monodon | reverse complement strand
GCAATATTTTGATATACAACTACCACAAATAAAAATATAAAAGAGTTGCCCAAAGAAATAATCATTCGTGTTGTTCTCAGGCACCTGTAAATTTTATGACCCAGTATATTTTTAAATTTTAATTAATTTTAATCCCCTTCCCTGCTAGTAGCCAATTAAACAGACTTTTTTGTTCTTACCCTACTTCCCAATTTTTTTCCTATCCCTCCCCTTAAATAACGCCATTTTGGGAAACACGTTTTAACAGCTAAAGTGGTTGTTTGGTAATTCCTCCCTACAGTTTTTTTTTAAAAAATACTTGGTTTTAGTGGTTGTTTCACTGATACTTTAAAAGGAATAGTCCCCAGGAGTGGGAAGAACCTCCCCTTTTGACAACGCAAAAAAAGTAAAAAAAAATAATAAAACCCCCGATAGACCCCCCCCCCGGGCGAAGAGAAGTTGGGCACCTGCAATAATACCCCCCGAAGTGAGAAAGGGCGAAGAATTAAGTGGGGCCAACTGAGCCATTAATACCCCTGAGGGAAAAGGGCCCCGAGAAGAGGTTGGGGCCACTGCTTTAATACCAATGTGGAAGAAAAAAAACAGGTTCAGAGAAAGGCAACACTGCATAATAACCCGGAAAGGGGAAAAAGGAGGCCCCCCTAGAGAGTGGGCACTGGCATAATACCCCTGGGGAAGAGAAAAAGGGGGTGAGAGAAAATGGGCACTAGCCAAATAATAAACCCCCTAGAAGAGTGAGAAAAGGGTGGAGAGAATGGCCAAACCTCATAATTAACCCCTGGAGGGAAAAAAAAGTGAACGAGAAGAGTGTGGCCCACTTCAAAAAACACATACATAAAACCCCGATAGGAAAAGGGGCGAGGGGAGAGTGGCCCCAACTTAGGTCAAAATAATACCCTGAGGAGACAAGGTTTGAAAGAAAGAATGGCACCGCAATAATAAGACCCCTGAGAGGAAAGGGACAACGAAAGAGAGTGTGGGGCACTGGGCCATACTACCACCCCGCGAGAAAAAGGGCGAGAGAGGTGTTGGGCCAACTTGACTGCCATAAATACCCTGAGAGAAAGGGGCGGAGCAGTGATGTGGCACTAGCAATTTTTTTTTGTAATACCCTGAGAGAAAGGGCCCCGAGACAGAGGTGGCCACTTGACATAATACCCAGCCCTGATGAGAAAGGGGTTGGGAGAAAGAAAAAAATGGCAAACCTTGAGTGCAATAATTACCCTGGAAAAAGAGAAAAAAGGACGAGAAAATGCAATTGTGGGCAAAACCTGCATAAATAACCCCGCTGAAAGAGGAAAGGGCCCGGGAGAAAGAGTTGGCCAACTGCCCATAATAACCCCTTTGTAGAGAAAGGGCCCCGAAGAAGAAGTAGGGTGGCAAACTTGGGCCATAAATAACCCCGAAAGAGAAAAGGGCCGAAAGGGAAAAGTGGGACAACTTAAGGGCAATAAATAAGCCCCTGAAGGAGAAAAAAGGTGGGGCGAGAATGTTTGGGTCCCCACTGGGCCAATAATAACCCTGGGAGAAGAAAGGGAGTGGGAAGAGTGGCACTTGCATAATAAAAAATCCTGAGAGAAAAGGGGACGAGAAGAAGTTGGCACTGCAACTGGGCAAAGAAAAATAAAATAACCCCTGAATGAGGAAAAGGGGCCGAGAGAGTGGGGCACTCGCACAAAATACAATATTTCCTTTGAAAGAAAGGGGCGGGAGAGAGTGGCCACTGGCAATAGTAAACATACCCCTGAGAGAAAGGGGTGAGAGAATGGCCACTGCAAATAATATTACCTTGGAATGAGAAAAGGACGAGCAGAAGGTGGGCCCTGCCACTGGGTCTGCAATCAATCCCCCTGAAAAAGAGAAAGGGCGGAGAGAGTAGGCAAAACTGCATAAATCATTCCGTCTGAAAGAGGAAAGGGAAACGAAGGAAAGAGTGTCCTAACCTTTAGGGGTGACTGACTGGCCCCATAATAAAACCCCTGGAGAGTGAAAGGGGGGTGCGAGAAGAATTTGGCACTGCCCATAATATCCTGAGAATGAAGGGACGAAGAGTGTGCAACTATGCAATAATGAACCCTTGAGAAGGACTAAGGGCGAAAGAAGAAGGGTGGCAAACTGAACAGAAAAAAGGAGCCAATAATCATCCCTGGAGAGGAAAAGTGTGCGAGAGAGGGGCCAACCTGCATATACCCCTGGAAGATGAAAGTGGTGGAGAGAGTGTGGGGGCCCACTGCCCTTACTAATCCTGAAAAGAGGGAAAGGACCGAGAGAGTTGGCCACTGGCAAATATACCACTCCTGAGAGAAAAAGGGCCGACAGAGGAGGTGGGACACTGCAAAAAAAAAAATAAAGCGTCACCCCCTAGAAAAGAAAGGTGACGAAAAGAATAGTGGCAATTTGCCAATAATACCCCTGGAAGAAACGGGCGAAGAGGGAAAGTGGCGCACTA
>NC_051409.1:6834742-6835861 GCF_015228065.2 Penaeus monodon | reverse complement strand
CCCATAAATAATCCATGAGAGAAAGGGCGAAAAGAGAGAGTGGGCCAACTGCATAATACCCTGAAAAAAGAGGAAAAGTGGGCGAGGGAGGATGTTGGGCACTGCATAATATCCCTGAGAGTAAAGGTCCGGAAGGGAGAAAGTCGTGGGCCCCTGCCATAATACCCTGAGAGAAAAAGGAGGGGCGAGAGAAAGGGGCCAACTTGCATAATACCCCTGAGAGAAAAGGTGCCCTAAAGGAGTTTGGCACCTGCATAATATCCCTGAGAGGAAAAAAAAGGGGCGGAAAGAAGAGTTGTGGTTTGGGCACTACTGGAGCATAAATGCCACAGAAAAGAGAGAAAAAGGTGGGGAAGGTAGAGAAATGGCAACTTAGAGGCATAAATAACCACTTAAAGAAAAAATATGCAAAAAAAAGGACATAAATCAAACCCTTTTCAATTTTTTTGAACTGGATGAATTTATTTTGGTTTTTTAAAATCAACTCTAATCACCAATAACTGAACGGCCCATGGAACCATAGACCTCCCACAAAAAAACGCACTAGTGGGTCCCCCCCAAAAAAAAACGGTCCCCAAATGCACCTCAACCTCAATAATTTTTTTTTAATGCAAACAGGGTTACCCTTGGTTCTCCTATTTAATCGTGGGGACCTCATTTGCCAAGGAATTTTTTGACAAAACAACTGCCTTGCGGCCTATTTATGGTCCCCCCCTCATCTGTTTTCCCCTTTTTTTTCAAATCGGTTTTTAGGGAAAAAATATCTTTCTTGAAGCCTTATTTAAAATGTCCCCGTTTGAATGTTTATATTTTTTTTTTTGCATTTTATGGGTATATTATAATGTTCATTTTAACAAGACCAAAATAGCAAAAATTGAAATAATAAGAAAGAAACAAAAATATGAGAAGGATTTTTTTTAAAGGAATATTAAAATTTCATAATCGGAACGCCGTTGTGGGGAGTTAATTGTTCTGTTGACTAACACCTGAAAATCACCAACCCCCAATGAGTGGTTCATAGGGGTGGGTTGTCAAAAAAAAACAAGGCCTTTTCTACCTATTACTACGTTTTAAAACTGATTTTATCTTGTATTGGTTTTTAAATAAATATATAAACAA
>NC_051409.1:6834016-6834333 GCF_015228065.2 Penaeus monodon | reverse complement strand
AAAAAAACAAAAACCCCTCATCGAACCCCCTCGAAACCTCGCCTCAGAATTACCATCTGTTAGATCCCAGTCCCGTGTGGGTGTAACGAGACCCAAAACAAGTAAACCAAAAAATTTGTATAAACAGCCGGACCAATGGCATAACCAATTTTTGCACCGTTCACCAACGGTTTACGTAGGAAAGATTCCACCTCAGGCAAAAATAAGTTTTGTTGGAACTACACCAAATTAACAATTTCAATGTGGTGTTGTTGTGTTTGGGGGGTTGTTGTGTGTAGGGGGGTTTGTTTTTGGGGGGTGTGGGTTTGTTGTGGTGG
>NC_051409.1:6833660-6833999 GCF_015228065.2 Penaeus monodon | reverse complement strand
GTGGCGGGGTGTGGTTTGGGGGTGGTGGTGGTGGTGTGTTGTTGTGGGTTGGGTGTGGTGTGGTTTTGTGCGTTGGAAGTTGGAGGCGGTGGAAAAGTGGGGGGTGGTTGTTGGGGGGGCAAATAATATAATGTTATATGGTTGCCGTGGTGGTGGGTTTTGTTGTGTGGGGGTGTGTGGTGTGTGGGTGGGGTTGGGGTGGGGGGTGTTTGGGGCGGTGGTTGGTGTTGTTGGTGGTGGGGGGGTGTGGTTAAAATGGTTGGGGTTTGTGTTTGGTTGGGTGGTGTGGTGGTGTGGTGTTGTTGTTTTTGTGGGTGTGAGTGTGGGTTGGTGGGTTGT
>NC_051409.1:6833436-6833531 GCF_015228065.2 Penaeus monodon | reverse complement strand
ATCACATTATCAGTGGTGGTAGGGGTGGTGTGTGGGTTGTGGTGGGTAGGGGGGTGTGGTTGTGTTTGGGGTTCGTGGGTGTCATGTCCAACATG
>NC_051409.1:6832943-6833160 GCF_015228065.2 Penaeus monodon | reverse complement strand
TATATAATTATATAATATAATTATTTAATATAATATAGATAATATTATAATATAAATACAAAATCAGGATAATAAATACATATATATGGTTTACAAATTAAATTAATAATAATAATAATATATTATATATATATATATTATATAAGGGGTTATGTTCTATCTATTAAATATATATATGATAACATAAATACCACCGTGGTGGTTTTGGTAATGTAAA
>NC_051409.1:6828697-6832904 GCF_015228065.2 Penaeus monodon | reverse complement strand
GGCGGCTTTTTTAAATCTTTTTTCCCTTTCCCCTCCTTGTCCCCCCCTTCAAGTCCCCCAAAACCGTTCACTCTTTGTTTTTGTTTTCTTTTTCTGCCTTTTTCCTCGTTTCCTGGAGTGGTGTGGGGGGCCCCCCCCCCCCTCCTTCCTCTTCTCCATCTTCCTCTCCCCCGTCCATCTCCTTCCCCGCCCTCGTCCATCTCCTCCCGCTTCCCCGCACGGTCCGTCACTCCCTACCTCACCCCCTTCCTCTTCCCTCATCCCACTCACACGAGCCTCTTCTACCCTCTCCTCCTCTCCCCATCCTCTATACTCCGACCCCCCCCCCCCTTCTCCCTTCTCCCCCCCTACACCTCCCATCCCCCTCTCCCTCTCCACCCGTTGCCCTCCCCCTCTCCCCCGTCCTCCCTCTCACTCCATACCACTACCCCCGTCCCCCATCACTCGCTTCTCCTCCATCCCATCTCCCCTCCCTCTTCCTCTCTCTATCCTACTCAGTCCTTCGCTCTCCCTCTTCCCCCCCCCCCCCCTCTCTCAACTCTCCCCCCTCTCTTACTCTCTCTTCCCCCCTCTGCTCCCCGTCTCACCGTCCCGTGCCCCTACCCTCCCGTCCGTTCTCCTCCCCTTTCTTTTTTTTCTCCTGTCCCCTGGTTCCCCCCCTATCTTTTCCCCCTCCTTTTCTTATCTAATGAAAAAACTATTGGGGCAAAACTCCTTCTCCCACCCCTTCGTCTCCCCTATCCCTCTCCCCCCTCGCTCCTCCTTCTCCCTTTCTTACCTCGTCATTCTCTCCCTCCCTCCGCCTCTCTCCTCCTCCACCCTCCCATCCCGCCCCCGTTCCTCTCCTCCCTTCGTCGTAGCCTCTCCCCCCCCGTCTCTATCCCTCGTCTCACCCCCTCCTCCCCATCCTCTCCCCGTCCCTCTCCACCTCTCCCTCCTCCTCCTCTTTCCCCCCTCTCCTAAAATGAAAACTATGGAAAACTCCCCTTCCGTCCCCGCTACCCTCTGTCCTCTTCCTCCCTTCCCCCCGATCCTCCTCCCCCCGTCCTCTCCACCTCCCTCACCCTCGCCGTCCCATCTTCGCCCCCCGTACCCCACTTCCCTGGTCCCCTTCCGCTCTCCCCCCCCCTTTCCCCTTCCCCCCCTCCCCTCCTTCCTCTCCCCTTCACCTCCCTCCCCCTCCCTCCCCTCTCTCTCCTCCCCCTTCCTCCTCCGCCCCTCCCTTCTCCTCCACCCTTCCGCCCTCTCCTCCGTCCTCTACTTCTCTTCGCAATCATCTTCATCTCTCTCCTCTCATTCCTCCCCTTCTCTCTTATTCTCGTCTCCTCCCCTCTGCTTCTCCCCCTCCCTTCTCTTCCCCTTCCGGTCCCCTCCCGTCTCCCCCTCTCCCCCTTCTTCCCACCTTCATCTTCCTCCTCGCCTCTCCCCTACACTTTCCCCCCCCCTCCTTCTCCTTTGCTTTTTTTACGACACCCCTCTCCTCTCCCTCCTCTACCCCCCCGCCCTCTCTTTTTCCCTCTCTCCTCGTCTCCCTCCCTCCCGTTCTTTCTTCTATCCGTTCCTACGTCCCCCCGGTCTCCTCCCCCCACCACCCTCCCCTACCTCCCCTCCCATCATCCCATCCTCCCTCCTCTCCCCCCTCTCCTCTCCTTTGTCCTCTCTCCACCGTCCTCATCCGTCTCTCGCCTCCCCCTCTTTCACTCGCTCCCTCCCTCTTCTTGTACCCCCACCCTCCCTCCGTCCCCCCCTCTCCTTCTGACCCCCTTCCCCTACTCCTCTCTCCCCCCTCTTCTCCCTTCTTCGCCCTCTCTCACCCCACTTCTCTCCCTCCCCTCCCCCCCCCTACTCTTCTGTCCTCTCCCTCTCTCCTCACCTTTCCTCACCCTCCCTCATCCTCGGTTCTCTCTCTCTCCATTCTCCCCCCTCTCCCCCTCCCTCTCCCCTCCTTCCCATCCTCCCGTCTCCCTATTCTATCTCTCCCTCTCTCTCCACTCCCTCTCTCCTCGCCTCCCTCTCTTCCTCCGGCCTCCTCCCCTCCCCCTCTCTCCTCCACTCTACCCTCCTCTATCCCTCTCCTCCCTCCTGCTCCCTCCCCTCCTCCTCCCTCCTCCTTCCCTCCTCGTCTCCTCCCTCCCCTTTCTTCCCTCCCGCGCCCCTCCTCTCCCCCCCTTCTTCTCCCTCCTTCTTCCTTCCTACCCTCCTCACTTCCTCCCCCCCCCCTCTTCCTCCCTCTTTTCCACCCCTCCTCTCTCTCCCTGTTCCCCCTAAATCCTTGTTTCCCTTTTCTCTTTTTGTTCCTCTTCTCTCTATGAAAAACAATCAACTTCCTCTCTCCCCTGCCTCTCTTCTCTCTCCCTATCTCTCTTCCTCTTCTCCCTCTCTATCCTATCCTATATCTCATCTATCCTAGTCTATCGTAATCTAATCCCTCTATCCTCTCCCTCTTTCCTTTCCACTTCTCCCTCTCTCAGTTCCTTTCCTTTTTTCCACCTTTCAATTCTTTTCCCCCTCTCTTCTCCTCTCCCTCTCTCTATCTATCCCCCCCTATCTCTATCTCCTCCTCTTTCTTTCTCCCCTCTCCTCTATCTCTCCCTATTTCTTATCTAATCCTTAATCTATCTATCTATCTATTTTTTTGGTTCCCGTTGTCCCTCCTTTTCCTCCTCCTTATGAATCCTCCAACCTTTTTTTATATCCTCCAGGGGGGGGGATTCTTTCTCCCTTTTACTATCCCTATCTCGTGTCGCTATTTTTGTTTGTCCCCCACCTTTTCCTTATCCTCTATATCCTCCTCTCTGTTTCCTCTCGCCTTTTCCTTTCCACCCCTCCCTCTGTACTTTTCCCCCCCTGTTTTTGGTTTCACGGACCCCCCCCCCTGTCTGTGGTGGTTTTCGGTTCGTCCCCCGGTGTCCCTGCCCCTGGTCCCCCCTTCCCTCCCTCCCCTTCTCCTGTCTCTTCTCTCGTCCCCTACCTGTTTTCCCACTATCCCCTCCCCCCTCTCCCTCCTTGGCTTAAACCCATCTCGCCCCTCCCTATCACCTATCGTTTGTTTCTCTTTGGTTTTGTATGAAATAATCTCTCCCCCTCTATCTATCTTTCTGTTTGTCTCCTTTCTCTCCCCTATGAAATCTCTTTCCCTCCTCCTTAATCCATACTTATTCTATACTTTTTCCTTTCTTTTCTTCTGTCCCCTCCCCCCTTCTTTCCCTCATCTCCCCCCTCTCTTTCTCCTCTCATCCCTCTACATCCCCCCTTCCGGATTCTCTCTCAGCCCTCTCCATCTCCCCCATCCTCAATTTCCGCCCCCCCTAACTTCCTACCTCCTACTCTCCGTACACTCCTTCCTCCATCTCCCCACCCCCCCCCCCGCTCCCTCTCCCTCTCCCCCTTCCCATCTCTCCCCGGCCGAGACCCCCCCGTCTCTTCTGTCAGTCTTCCTCTCTTCCCCGCCCTCCATCCACCCCCCCCCCCGCTCAGTCCCCCCCCCCCCTCTCGCTCCTCTCCTATCCCTCGTCGTCCTTCCTCTCCCTCCCTCTCACCCCCCCCTCCCCCCTCACAATTTCTCTCTCTCCTTACCCTCCACTCCAGATATCCCCCCTCCCCTTCCAGCCTCTTCCCCTCCTTCTCTCTCCATTTCTCCCTCTCTCCCTCTCTCCTCCTGTACCCCTCCCTCCCTTCCTCTCACTTCCGCGTTCTCCTTCTTCCTTCCCCATCCCCTCCGCGCCATCCTCTCTCTCACTCTCTCTCACCCCTCTCCCCCTCCTCTCCTCACCCAAGCCCCCCTCCCCCCTCCCTCAATCTCCCTCTCCCCCCCGTCCCCCTTCCCCCCCATCCATCGCGTTCCCTTTCCTTCCCTCCCTCTCCCTCCCACCCTCTCCCTCCCCCCCCCTTCCCTTCCCCTCGCCCTCCCCCCCCCCCCCTCGCCCCTAGCTCGTCCTCCTCCCAACTCTCTCCCGCCCTCCCTTTCCTCCCTTCCCTCTCCACTCTCCGCTTCCTCCGCTCTCTGTCCCTCTCCTGCTCCCTCCTTCACCTCCTCCTCTCCCTCTATCCTTCCTCCTCCCCCTTCTGGCCCTCCCCATCCCCTCGCCCTTCCCGTCCCCCCCCCCCTCCTCCCCCCTCCCCCCTCTCTCTCCCACTCTTCCTCCTTTCCTCCTCTCTCTCCTCTCCCCCTCCCCATGCCTTCTTCTCCTCTCCCTCTACCCCCCTC
>NC_051409.1:6826404-6828482 GCF_015228065.2 Penaeus monodon | reverse complement strand
TATTTTTGGTCGGTCCAAATCTTGGCAAGTCTCCCTCTCTGATTCTTCCTTTCAATTCCACCCTTTTTGAAAAACAATGTCCTTGGTCCCTGCTTGTTTACCCCCACCTGGCCCCTGGGTACCCCTTTGTTCTGTCATCCTGTTCTTGTTCCTGTCCCCCCCTGTCCTCCCTCTCCCCTCTCTTCTCTCCTCTCTTCGCTCTACCTCCCTCCTTCTCACTCCTTCCCCCCCTCCCCTCCCCTACCCCTCCCTCCCTTCCCCCTCTCGTCCTTACCTACCCCCCACTACCCGCTCTCCTCCCTTTCCTCCTCTCTCTCTCTCCTCCTCTCTTCTCTCACCCTCTCCTCCCTTCTCTCCCTCCCTCCCTCTCTCTTCCAACTCTCCTCAACTCCCTCCCAAACTCCCCACTCCCCACGTTCCAACTCACCTCACTCCCTCTCATCTCCCTCTTTCCTCTACCCTGTTTCTATCTCCTGGTCTCTGTCCCACTCTATTATTTCCCCCTTTTCCTCCTTTCACACTCTATATTTCTTCCTTTCCTTACCTTGTTCCCACTGTCCCCTGTTTTTCTCCCTCTCCCTCTCCTCTTCCCTCTCCCCCTTCCCATCTCCTCACTCTCCCCTTTCACTTCTCATCCCTCCTACCCTCTCTCTTTCCTTTCCCTTTTTCTCCTCTTTTTCTCCTCTCCCTCCTCGCCCCTTTTTTCCCCCCCCGACCCTACCCTCCTCCCCCTACCCCTCCCTTCTCTCCTCCCTCCCCTTTTCATTCTCCTTTCCCCTTCCCCCCTCCTCCCCTCCCCTCTTACCTCCCCCTCAAGTCCCCTCCCCTTACCGTCCCCCCTCCCCCCCCCCTCACTATCCCCTTTTTCCCCCCTCCCATCCCCTCCCCTTTCTCACTCCTCTCCCTTCCTCCCCCCCTCCCCTCCCGTCACTATCCCCTTCCCTACCCCTCCCTCCCTCACTGTCTCCCTTCCCTGTCCCCCCCCCCCCCTCCCACCTTTCCCCCGCTCCCCTTCCCCCCTGTCCCCTCCCTCCCCTCTTCCTTGTTTTTTCCCCCCCCTCTCCATCCTCCTCCCCAACCCTCCCCTCCCCCTCCACCTCCTCGTTCCCTCCCCACGGTCCCCCCCCCCTCAAGCTTCTTCAGTAATTTACTGCTGTGGAGGAATTTTTTGGACCAAGAGAAGGGCAGTCAGGAAGCCGAGCGTGGTGAGAACGTTTAAAAATTGAATGAAAGCCCACCCACAGACCCAAGGGGAAAAAGACCGTCCCCATCTATTGTACATACATGAGGATGTTTTTTTTTTTGACTTTTTAAAAACTAGTGGGGTCCACAATGAAGGAAACCGGGAAACTCTTCCCCCCTTTCCTGGAACACCGGGGATTGAGTGGTTCTAACAATCCCTTTGCCCTTCGCCTTGTTTTTCACCCACCATTCCGTCCAGTTAATGTAATGATAACTTATTTTGTTTTTCCCTGACTGTAAATCTAATGCATACAATCTTTGCCCCCCCTAAATCCCTTTGGTTTTTTTTTGTATATCTTTTATCCTATACAACCACATTAACACCTACATTCCTCCTTTGGGGTTCCCCCCTTTGGGAAATATTTTACTGTCCCTATTTTGTTCTGTCTATCTATTTAGCACACATATGCCACAAACATTTCCCACTAAACCCCCTCCCGACCATGGGTTTTTTTACAATCCTAATCTACTATCGGCTTATCTTTATCTATCCTATCTCCTATCCTGTTCCGAATGCAATTCATAAAGATTTTCCTGGTTTTTTGGTACACCTTGCCTTCCCAATGTGTTGTTTTTTTTTGTTATTCATCTTCATCCTAATCACCATCCCCCCCCTATCTATCTATAAACCCACAACCATAACATAATACATACTTCCCCTTGGGCGCATGGGTTTACTAATCCCCATCTATCTCCCTCCTATCCCCCTAATCTATCCCTATCCCGTCCCCCCTAATTCTACAAAACGCGAAAACCAAATCCCCCCAACAACAAACCCATTCCCACTCATGGGGCCTGTTTTTTGGTAACTTTTATCCCATCCCCATCTATCTAAT
>NC_051409.1:6826243-6826355 GCF_015228065.2 Penaeus monodon | reverse complement strand
CTATAGATCCTATCTTAAGAAAAAAAATCTAATCTTATCTACAAACATGAACACATAACCCCCCAATACACAAACAATTCCACTCATGGGCATTCAAAACATGGTTTTTTTA
>NC_051409.1:6826006-6826149 GCF_015228065.2 Penaeus monodon | reverse complement strand
CAAACATGAACCACCAACCCATACAACAAACATTCCACCACTCATAGGGGCAAATGTTTGTACTCCTTTACTAACGATGAGGAAAATAAATCTTGTTCAACCAGGAAATAGTGAATTTTCTTTTTTTCAAAATAAAAAACAAC
>NC_051409.1:6825712-6825869 GCF_015228065.2 Penaeus monodon | reverse complement strand
TAAATTGAAGTTGAGTGGAAGAATATATTATATAATATCGACGTTGTGGATATTTTGTTGACTAAACACATGATCACACCCATAGTGTCATAGGGTGATGTCAAACAGGCTCTACCTATACTACGTAAAACTGATTATCTTATTGTTAATAACATTT
>NC_051409.1:6823623-6823738 GCF_015228065.2 Penaeus monodon | reverse complement strand
AGTAATACGCTGTGAGGAATTTGGACCAAGAGAGGCAGTCAGACCGAGCGTGTGAGACGTAATGATGAGACACAGACCAAGGGAAAGGCGTCATCTATTGTACATACATGAGGAT
>NC_051409.1:6823018-6823094 GCF_015228065.2 Penaeus monodon | reverse complement strand
CAAACATGAACACACCCATACACAAACATTCCACTCATGGCATGTTACTCCTTACTAAAACGAGAGGAAAATAATC
>NC_051409.1:6821541-6821724 GCF_015228065.2 Penaeus monodon | reverse complement strand
TCATTATCGGATTATCGAATCTTATCACCTCTTTTATTGTTGTTGTTTTTTCTGACATACCTGATACTTAGGGTAATCAGCTGTTTCTCAGAAATCGATTACAATAACAGGAGACGAAGATTGACAGAGCGACTTTTTACTCGAGGGAAATGAAAGCAAGATGGCCCAGATAAGGGTAGGGAG
>NC_051409.1:6821333-6821436 GCF_015228065.2 Penaeus monodon | reverse complement strand
AGTCTCGGTCTCAGAGGCAGTCCGCAATTTGGAGGAAAAAGGACATATTTCCTGTTTTCAAATTCCTATTTCTTACAATTTCAAAACTTTATCTTCTCCTCTA
>NC_051409.1:6821209-6821311 GCF_015228065.2 Penaeus monodon | reverse complement strand
GTTGCTCCCCCCTCCTTTGCCTGTTTGTTAATTTAAATTTTGAAATTTGGGTTTAGAGAAATTAGACACAAAGCACGGGCCAGAGGGACAAGACGCCACCTT
>NC_051409.1:6820151-6821100 GCF_015228065.2 Penaeus monodon | reverse complement strand
CGTCTCTAGAAAATAAAAAAATGTTTAGTCTCTCTTGATTTTTTTTACCCAGTCTCTCTAGAAAATAATTTTTAAAAAATGTATACGATCTCTAGAAAATATCTAGTCTCGAAATAAAAAAACAGTACATCCTATCTCTCTAGAAAATAAACAGACATAAAAGCTTTTGGGGAAATGAAGTGCCCAAAACTATGGAATTACTCCTGGTGGCACAGGCAACACCGAATTAGGCTGGGAGATGTAGTACTCTGTTATAAAGGACACTTAGATATTCAAGACTTGGAAGTGTTCTCTCTCCACCCGAGCCACACTGAAGAAAAAAATTATTTTGTAGGCTGTTATCGATTCCCCAGCAATAGCTATCTTTCAGGGTTACTGTCTGTTTATGTTTGTTCAAAACTTTACGCCTGCCCCGCGTTCACTATGTACCTAACGTATAACATGTAAGGCTGACGGCCGAACGGTCTCAAGTGAACGACACGTAACACCTAACAGTCGCCCTGTAAACACATCAATAAGTCAATAAATAAAAGTACTGCGCCTCTGTTTGCATACAAGCCCAAGCGTACAACCTCGAGACACCCTTAGGTCTGTTAGGCTAAAATAAATTATATAGTTCTCTCTTCCTTTGTCCGTTTGGCTAACGTCTTGGTTTAGGAATAATTGAATTCATGGTTTGTTCGCTGCATGTTTTGGTCTCAAATATGGCCCTTTTCTGTATCAAATGCAGTCCTTTTGGCTTTATGAGGAACCTCTGATCACTTGCTGAACCAACACGAGAGAGCACATTGCGAAGCTTATGGAAGTGAGACTATCGTGGCTGGGAAGATCTTGATTTTTAAAAATTCCAAAACTAGAATCAGAGAAAAGCTCTAAAACAGAGGCATGTCCTTCAAAAAAAATGTACTTAATTTACAGCAGATGGATATTCTATAACCAAGCATTTAAA
>NC_051409.1:6819130-6819539 GCF_015228065.2 Penaeus monodon | reverse complement strand
CTTTAACCTTCACACCAGCTGATGAACAGAACACTGTAATGATAATGAAAGACAAACTGAAGGAAATTAACTACCGATAAATTAAATTAAATGTAAAATTTAAGAACATCAATACACAAACCATATGCTACAATGATTCAACGACCTTAAAGAAATACCTACTGGAAGTGATCTCTTATATGAACTAGTAAGTGTGCACAATGACGAAGTACAGATCTGCCCCCACTCATTTGACGCTGATCAAGTGTCTAAAAAAAAGAGCTTAAGGATAATAACGATTGAGGATAAGCTGTAGCACAGAAGGGACGTCCAGAATGTAGCATCTCTTAAGTATACATTCCGTGCATCGTTGGCGTCCCTCCTGTGCCGTAGCTTATCCTCATCCGTTATATGTAGCATCTATAGGTGT
>NC_051409.1:6818775-6818894 GCF_015228065.2 Penaeus monodon | reverse complement strand
AGCATCATCCAAAACCCCCTTAAAAAGTCACCGCGACCAAAATAACAAGTTTGGACCAGGGCGCGAGGATACTGATGGAACCGCCTGACGGAGGCGCTGTAGGAGGACGATGGGGACGC
>NC_051409.1:6818435-6818603 GCF_015228065.2 Penaeus monodon | reverse complement strand
CAACGGGCATTTGGCGCTAAACCCCTCGGCCAGTCCACGAACATCATTTTTAACGATTATTTAAATTTATGTATATACGTTCCTTTCTTTTAACGTTTATATTATTTTATGCGTATTTTTCTTCACTGAACCGACTTTTAAATTTCATAAAAATGGCAAAACGAAAAT
>NC_051409.1:6817786-6818249 GCF_015228065.2 Penaeus monodon | reverse complement strand
GGGGGGGGGTCAGATTACCGCCGTTGTTCCTAGTGTTTGCCATTTTTATTTGTGTGTGTGTCTGCAGGTGTACCAGATATAGTTTTCATTTGTGTTATGTAAGATTGTCCCTTTTTTACACGTATTTATTTTTTCTGGTGTTTTTTTGTTAGCATATTATGTCACTGGTTTCATTTTAGTAATAATGGTTTTGAGTTTTGCCTTTTGTATCGTTTTTCCGACTAGATATATCTAATAATGAATAATAATTGATGAAATCTGAAGATTTTAATTGGCAATGACAAAATACGATTACTATACTATGAATAAATTATTTCTACTTTGATGAATGAATGTATTTGATAAATCGTAGTAAAGGTTTCTAATTTATTTAATTTCTTTTAACGTTTTATATTCAGTGACAAGCTTAATTTACTCTAATGACTTCATTTTACGTTTTAACAGTTAAACACTTTTGAATTAC
>NC_051409.1:6817307-6817403 GCF_015228065.2 Penaeus monodon | reverse complement strand
CCTCTGTGCCGAAACAGGAGGCCGGAGGCTTAGGTCTCGTTGGCTCCTACGGCCCCAAAACTAAGAAGACACAGATAACCCCTAAAAGTATCATCA
>NC_051409.1:6816026-6817229 GCF_015228065.2 Penaeus monodon | reverse complement strand
TAATCTGTAGGTATCACAGCTTCTCATAAATGGACTTGGCAAGCAATGGCGATAGAACAAAACTCACCTCATAGGCGATGCTAGTTCTTCTCTAGAGATATTTGTCTGTGGAACCAGATTTATGAACGGACAGTTTCAACGCACGAAACATTATTCGTAGTGTGAATATTTGCAGTGTAACGAGCTGCGCTCGTTGATATAAATCAGAATCAGATTTGACTCAGATAAGTGATAGCACATATTGTACCAGTTATAAAAAAAATATATTACAAAATAAATAAAATGGGAGAAAGAGAAAGAGAAAGATTAATTGACTATCTATTTATATAACGTTGTACATTGAAAGAATCTGTCAGACAATCAAAGCACAGGTTCATAACTGTTCAGCACAGGTTCAACTGTTCAGAAATTAACAGTTGAACCATCAAACGAACTCCAGACGTAACAGATGAATAGTTTAAAAAGTATACATGGTGTCTGGCATATATATCATTAACATGTCAAGAAACATATATACATATACATACACGTATTCATATATGAAATACGAAATGGAGTCAAGGGCCAAATCAAAGAGACAGACACCGCATACGAAGACGAGGACGAAAAGCGACACATACAAAGAAAAACAGAAAAAAATAAGGGAGGGGCATGAAAGGCGAGGCAACACAAGGCAAAGACACGAACAGATATCTTATTAATTAGCGCAGATACATTCTTAACTTCACACACACAACACAATTACAAGCTTACAATGATGAGGTATTTACAGATGACGTAAATGCCATTAATGCGTTTGTTAGTAACCGCATTTTTATCACTGCTAATAGGAACCTACGTTAGTGTACATAGACAACGAAAAAGTGGAAACTAATTACATAGCAACACACAAAAAACGGAATAATTTTCCATCTTTCACAGGCTTTCTCTCTGTGTCATTCTGAAGCATCAAAAAACTCGAATTCCTCTTGTTATCTACAGAGTATTCAAGAGAAAGATCATTCTTATTCTTACGGAAGTAATGAAATAGTAACTCGCGCCAGTAACGCTGAATATGTTGCTTGGATTTATACGTAAAAAGGCAAGGATGACACTGCAAGCTCCTGGTCTTTTGGTTGAAATGCAATTCTTTTTTTTCATAGTGCAAACTTGGTGGATTTCACATCAGACTTTTGTCTATTGGGGCAGTGTTTTTATCTTATT
>NC_051409.1:6814769-6814860 GCF_015228065.2 Penaeus monodon | reverse complement strand
CGTTGTAAAATATCTTACAGGAGCTAACAAGAGCGGAGTAAAATATCTTCAAAGAACTTCGGTTTTGGCAGGTGAAGACAGTTACCCTGAC
>NC_051409.1:6810933-6812894 GCF_015228065.2 Penaeus monodon | reverse complement strand
GAGATTTCTTCTCTAAATCGACGAGCTGAAACGGAAGGCACCGAGAGAAGGCGGCCGCACTGTGTCATCGAAGTTAGCAGGAGCCGCAGGAGAGAGACCGACGTCCTCCCAGTCTCCTTAATGGCTGAGGCGCAGGTTTCCTCCGTCGTCAGAGGCTACGGGCGCAGGAAAGGCTGAGTGAAGGGCAGGTTTCCGTCCCCAGGATATTTGTCCAGACAGGAGTGATGGCTCGGGTCCTTACACTTGTTCCAGGTCCCCGGGCTGTCGTAGCCGCCCCTGGCCTTCGCCTCCGTGGACGTCTTGAGCGTCCTCCAGTGCGCCGCGTGGCGGAGCACCTCCAGGCCCATGGCGTTCCTGCAGTAGAGTCCCGGGTTGCTCCTGACGTTGATCCATCGGCCTGAGTACAAGGCCTGTGTCGGGATGTCTCTATACTCGGCCGGAAGGTGGACTCGGCTGTTGTTTCTCCCTTTATGGCAGATAATTTCCAAAAAGAAGTGGGGACAAATGATATTCATATAACCTTTCCACACCATCTTTTTTCTGCACTTTATTCTTGTGGTGTTCATGTATGCATCAATATTCCACCATTTATCAAATTGATGACAGTTGACAACGATGTCTGTGTCGTAGTCCCAAGGAAGGTACTGGCCCAGCTTTATAGCCCCGAGGACCGAGCCTGCGTGCAGCTCGTAATCCAGGTGATTCTGCTCCGCGTAGCTGACGAGATAGCCAATCAGCTCCTCCATCTCTGCGACGCAACACGGCGGCAGCAGATAGCTTTGGATGATGCCCAGAGGATTCCTGCACGAGATGCCCACCGACTCGCAGCTGAAGACGTGTTCTCGGCCGTCGAAGGCCTGCACCCTCTCCAGGGCCCAGCGGCGGGCCACGGGGAGCCAGTCGTCGGCCGTCATGTTGACGTGGCCGCCGACGAAGAACATGACGTCGGGGCAGAGCACGGCCAGGTGGCCTGCGCCGCGCACCTTGGCGAACCAGTCTCGGTACACAGCCTGTCCGCTGAGACCGGCACTGAAGGCGAGCGAGTGAAGCAGCTTGGTTCTGGTGACGAAGGGGGTCAGGAGGTCGTCGCAGTACATGCACTCGTACTTGGAGTGGTAGTAGCCCATTGTGTACTTGGCCTGGTAGTTGGCCATGTGCTGCTGCAGACAGCCGTGGCTCCAGTGGCCTTGCGTGTCCCTCGCGGCGCCCCCGGCCACCTGCACGTGGTCCAGGTCGTCCAGCACCCGCACGAGGCGCTCCAGCGACGACTGGTTGCTGAAGTGCGCCAGCGACTCCCCCAGCAGCACGAAGGGCGTGGTGACCTTTGACACAGCGGCGTTGAGATTCTCAGAGTCCGAGAGGCCGCTGTCCATCTCTACGAAGCTCACCTGGCTCCCGTTGGCCGCTCTGCCTCCCCCCTTCCGCACCAGGACGACCACAGGGATCTCATAGAGCTTCCTGATCTGCGCAAGAACCAGCTCGAGGACATCGTCTGGCCAAGACGTCGCAGGGAGGACCGCCGTCAGGACAGAGCTGAAGGGCGGGACGTCGTGGCACTGCTCCTGCTCCATCCCATGCTGGTAAAGGGGCCAGTCGTACTTGTTGCCCAAATACACCTCCGCGCACACGTGACGCTCCCCCTGTGCACTGGCAGTAGGCCGTGGCGTGTTGGGGAGCCAAGCGGAGAAGTCCCAGGCCTTGTGGGGTCTTGACAAGGCGTCCCTGGGGTCTAACTGGGCTGCCAGCGACTCCAGACGAAGAACCCACTTGGAGTCTACCACGGCCTTGGTGCCTGGAGGAGGAGCAAATTGCTACGTTTTTATCGCCCGTTTCCACACTATGCACTACACTCCCTGCTTTCCATCTCGCTATTTGCTTCTGTGAGTCAACGTCCTTACAACAAGGAACGGAAGGAAGCTACAAAAGAAACATTACCAAGAAAGGAACATTTGTAAGATTTA
>NC_051409.1:6810169-6810423 GCF_015228065.2 Penaeus monodon | reverse complement strand
AAACTGATAAGATAGGATAAATTTGATTCGAAACAAAGTAATATGTACAGCAAATTCAGTAATCTTGGACTTCTTATCCAATATACCTCAATGACAGTGGAATTTAGAACATTGCCTACCGATGAGTCAAGTGCAGGCCCCCACAATTCAGATCATAGGCTTTGTTGCCATACATTGTTAAAATTCAGGACTGCTACCAGTATTCAGTGTGGTCTCGGATTCGATAGTTTCGAACATTGTGCAAAGTTAAGTGT
>NC_051409.1:6808055-6808130 GCF_015228065.2 Penaeus monodon | reverse complement strand
GAGTCCCCCCTTCCCCCCTCCCTGACCGCCTCCCTCACCGGCGAGTCTGGCCACCTCGCTCTGCACCTCCCTCAG
>NC_051409.1:6807853-6807968 GCF_015228065.2 Penaeus monodon | reverse complement strand
TTCGAGAGGGAGAGGGAGATGGGTTATAAGGATTAGGATGATGAATAAGGCCGATAAAGGAGAAAAATGAGAGTGAGATAATAATGTTAATATAGATAATAAGTAAGGATGGTAT
>NC_051409.1:6807703-6807830 GCF_015228065.2 Penaeus monodon | reverse complement strand
TAATGAAAATAAGGGTGAAAAATAGACCGATAAAGGATTAAAGGGAATGAGGAAGATAAAGACGATAAGCGAACTAAATAAGTCCGATGAAAGGGGAGAAGGAAAAGGAGAAAACTGTGATGCTAAT
>NC_051409.1:6806984-6807659 GCF_015228065.2 Penaeus monodon | reverse complement strand
CGTGTTTGCAAAGGGGAAAAGAAGCGTACGTGATAAGAAAGAAGAAACTAAAAAAATAAATAAACCTTATACGAAAGATAGACAGTTTGAACATGAAAATGTATTACAAGAAAGAGAGATAATAAGAAAATAAATATTGTAAAAAAAATATGAAAAATTATAACAAAAAACATGCACTTTCTCTATCAGTTTCTTACTGTAGCTGCATTCTCTTATTTGAGTGCTTATCATTTCATCACATTATCTCCATATCCCCTATTCCCTCATCGACCTATTCGTACAGTCTTATTCCTTGTCCATTAACATCTATGCGTCCAGTGGTATATTATCCTTCTGTCTGTACATTCAGAAAATCTCTTTATTACATTGTAAATTCTTTTAAGTAAAATCACGAGGTACTCACCAGGGACGACCCAAGTCACACCTTTATTGAAGACAATACCCAAATACCAGTAGTAAGTCAGCGGCAGGGCCACTAACATTATCACGAGGTAGTACCACTTCTTCATACCACTACTGTGTTTCTCGTTCACTTAAGGGGAGAAAAGAAACGAAAAAAAGTCAGTTTAGATTCACTTATTTGCATGGAAATGTGGTGGAAAGGGTGATAATGACCTGGAAAGAATTAAAGTGAGGGTAAAAGGAAGGGGAGAAGATTCTTTGACAATGGAGACA
>NC_051409.1:6804826-6805545 GCF_015228065.2 Penaeus monodon | reverse complement strand
CCCTGGGTCGCACGAGATCTAGTAGTGACAATGGAGATAGAAGGCGTAACCAGTAATGCAGAACAACGAATAACCAAAGGTAGAAATGATGAACAATAGTGAAAGGTAAGTTCGAAAACGAAGGAATATTGCTGTAAGCTACAACATTCGGAAATAAGGGTAAAATAACGAAAAGAAAAAAGAAAAGCAGACAAATTATAAATAAAATGCTTATATCTCAGTTAAAATACAATAAAAGTGCAGTAAAGAATCAGTAAAAGTTCAGTAAAAAGATCCGTAAAAATGGAATAAAAAGATCAGTAAAAGTGCAGTACAAAGATCCGTAAAAAGGCAGTAAAAAGATCCGTAAAAAGGCAGTACAAAGATCCGTAAAAAGGCAGTAAAAAGATCCGTAAAAAGGCAGTAAAAAGATCCGTAAAAGTGCAGTAAAAAGATTCGTAAAAAGGCAGTAAAAAGATTCGTAAAAAGGCAGTAAAAAGATCCGTAAAAAGGCAGTAAAAAGATCCGTAAAAAGGCAGTAAAAAGATCACTAAAAAGGCAGTAAAAAGATCCGTAAAATGGCAGTAAAAAGATCCGTAAAAAGGCAGTAAAAAGATCCGTAAAAAGGCAGTAAAAAGATAAATAAAAAGGCAGTAAAAATATCCGAGGTAAAAGTGCAGTTAGATTACAGTAAATGTTCAGTAAGAGTTCAGTAAAGTTCAACATCTATGCCAAATTTC
>NC_051409.1:6803491-6803559 GCF_015228065.2 Penaeus monodon | reverse complement strand
CAAACATCTAGAACAAGTACTTACATGCACACACACAGACAAATATATTCATATTTTGGTTTCGATGT
>NC_051409.1:6801835-6802200 GCF_015228065.2 Penaeus monodon | reverse complement strand
GCCAACCAGACCTCTCTCCCCGTCCCCCGTGGCAACAGCACCTACCCATCTCGCCGAGTGAATTTCCGCGGGGTACCTCTGGCCTTTGCCTTTCCAACTGCAGCACATGTACTGGGCCTGACAGTGAAGATCTGGCGGTGCCGATAATCATGAAACACACACCTGCTGTGCTTTCGATTAGATATTGATGTAGAACATTTTTTTTTTTTTTTGCACAACACACTTGCGTTCAGTTTCAGCAAGTGTTGTGATCGTAACGTAACTAAAAAGGGCGCACATCACCAGCTCCATGTGGAAAGGGACGTTAACTACATATTATTGACAGAACAACTGAATCGACTGGCCAGTTCTGCTGACTCGTAAAG
>NC_051409.1:6800738-6800822 GCF_015228065.2 Penaeus monodon | reverse complement strand
GCTGCATGAAACTAAACTGCTATATTTGTTTGATTAATTTCAGGAGTTTTGAAGTCGGCGGCTCCCTAGCACAAACGGGGGACG
>NC_051409.1:6800555-6800672 GCF_015228065.2 Penaeus monodon | reverse complement strand
TATCAGCAGGTCAGGCACAGCAGCTTCGTCTTCTCATTCCAGTAACCCGACTAGTATAAATAATGAGATTAATTCTGGGGACAGCGAGAGGACACCCTCATCCCTCCACCGCGCATT
>NC_051409.1:6800103-6800421 GCF_015228065.2 Penaeus monodon | reverse complement strand
AATATAAATTTACCAACGCATTTACTAGTCTGGAGAATACTGATGAGGTGGTATGTCAAGAATTAGTAAATTATGTAGTGGCACGTGAGGACGCACGAAATGTTAATTTATTTATCATATATATTTCGTATTCTTTGGCCTTATTTGCTCTCGCAGGTAACTGATCCTAAAAAAGATAGTGTAGCACAAACTCTTTATTAAGAAATTTCGAGCAGATATCTATATCTCTTGGCAAGTGCCAATAATTATCATCACAGGATGCGTTGGCTCACTGGGGAAGGATGTCCAAATGGTTTTGTCTTGTAGGTAGAATCTCCA
>NC_051409.1:6799731-6799812 GCF_015228065.2 Penaeus monodon | reverse complement strand
CACTCATAAAGGGTCCAGATCACGTGGTCCCACCTTGTGAGGCGTCTATTGCTCCCGGTAACGGCGGGGACGAGCCCCAGC
>NC_051409.1:6799309-6799713 GCF_015228065.2 Penaeus monodon | reverse complement strand
GGACAGTACTCTTGAAAACTATGAGCATTTTGGGGGTAAGACTACTTGAACTGGTTTAAAATATGATTTTCAAATATTCACCTGGAACCCTGTTTTTCGTAAGAGGAAATTAAACTCAAACCAAGATCAGACAAATTGAAAATGGGTTACTTAGAGACCATTGATTTACGCTCATTGTATGACATCGCGTTACGAGATTCCCAGGTTGTAAGAATCCAGGCTGGCCACATTGTCAATTCACCCGTATTAGCATTCCCTCTATTATTTTACTCATTTATCCTTAATATTTTACCTTGAATTGAGCAAATAATTCTTCAGTGTTTGGAGTAACTTTCTACCTTTACATTTTGCTAATATTTGTAAGGAAACAGTAAATTTTCACAAAGCTGTTCTTATCTTGTCTT
>NC_051409.1:6798421-6799037 GCF_015228065.2 Penaeus monodon | reverse complement strand
CCTAGGAACAGCTACTTGAATATTTTCTTGTGTGGAACCATCAACGTGCAGAAAAAAATATACAAACCAAACTGCAATGAATAATGAATGCATACATGTCCCCTTAGCATCAGTGGGTTAGCTCGCTTTGGTTCATATCAATCTATGCTTCAAATAACCTCCCTTGGTTATACACATGGAAAGGTAACCTTGAACCAGCACTAGATTAGTAACCAATGTGGTAATCCTCCACATTAGCCCACAACCTGGAAGAAGGTAATGCTAACATGGTAACCAATATTAGTCTTTTCTTCTTAGCAATTCCGAATTCACCTACCTCCATGTTGCTAGATCCTCAATACCCTACCTTCCATCCCCTTTACTTTATGCAGGAAGTTACGTATTGGCCTGAAGCGATCTACTGTGTGTACCCAGTGTCTGACATAGCTCCCTTTCACCTCACCAGAAATGTACTTTGACCATGCTTTAATTTGTGCCATAGATTTTTTTTAAAAAAATGGATGTTTTGTGTATTACGGAGATATGGTGTTCATTTCGTATCGCTAATGTTTTTGCAAATATTGCTGTTTTTTATTTATGTTTTAGATCTCGAAGCCACTCAGATGAAAATTTATTT
>NC_051409.1:6797821-6798081 GCF_015228065.2 Penaeus monodon | reverse complement strand
CGATATAATACGTGAAATGCCTTAACTAAACTAACAATGCCTTAGAGTCTTATCGCAACGTCTATACCAATTTCCAAATAAGATATTTTTTTTGGGGGGTGAGAGGATTTCGAGTCAAGTGTATATGAAATATATATACTTTGTAAACACTGCCTTTGCCATAAATTGAGCCAAATAAAATGCAGAAATAACCGAAATTCATGACATAGACATCTATGCTAATCTAAGCACATTTCTCATGAACTGAAACGTGTCCAAGA
>NC_051409.1:6797295-6797798 GCF_015228065.2 Penaeus monodon | reverse complement strand
GCAAAACACACCAGCCTACGATTTTTTTTATTCAGGAATGAAGGAAAATGAAGAAAATAATCATATAGATATTTTTACTGTGTAATTTGTTTTTACATATATAGTAAATAACATAGAAAAGGTCATAGACATAGTTGACGGTAATTATAACAAATAATTTTACAAATAATTGATGAATAGGAAATATGCACGTTCCAAAAATATACAATTGTGTTATATACAAAGCTAATAGAATTTGACACTACATAGACACAGAGATAAGGGTAAAAGAGGGAGGAAGGCAACAGATGATAATAACAACAACATGGAATGAACAACACAGAGCACAAACACACACGTAACTTAAATACGGGAGTTCACAAAGTTGAAAAGACACTGATGCATCCTTCTAGAATGACCCTTATGACCTCCATAGAACGAAGGCGTGGTGACTCCTAAGTGACCTTCTGATTTCGTGTGCTGGAAACGGTTTTCGAAAATGCAAATGGAACTTTTGCTTTAAG
>NC_051409.1:6796627-6796991 GCF_015228065.2 Penaeus monodon | reverse complement strand
AATGAAGTTAGAAAAGACATGAATCGAGGGTTTCAGGACCTAAGACTTTTAAGCACAAGAGTCTTTCACAACATCTATTTATTTTCTGAAATGCTAAAGAAAATATGTCTTTTATGTATACAGGTAAGTACATGGATGCCGCTTATAAGTACATGTGTGACTTATAAGCACTTAGATGAAGCTTATAATTATATAAAACAGCACTAATAGGTGTGCCTGAAATTTTGCTTCCATT
The DNA here is from genome assembly GCF_015228065.2 of Penaeus monodon. Classification (NCBI taxonomy): domain Eukaryota; kingdom Metazoa; phylum Arthropoda; class Malacostraca; order Decapoda; family Penaeidae; genus Penaeus; species Penaeus monodon. The sequence continues at coordinate 6,796,756 of NC_051409.1, read as the reverse complement.
CAGGAATTAAATGTTACGAAATACGAGACGAGGGAAAATTTCGGACTTTTTTCTTTATCGACTTTGAAATTCAGATTATTTTTTTTTCCAGGATCAGATGCAATATGATTTTATTTCGAGTTAAATCGA
>NC_051409.1:6796121-6796298 GCF_015228065.2 Penaeus monodon | reverse complement strand
AGCACGCCTCCCACATCACAAATTCGCAGCATTGGCGACGAACCACTGGTGGAGTTCCTCCTCGTGTCGGCCAATCCACTTGATATTCTTCACCACTTCCTCCAACGCCTGTTCACGTGCGCGCGTCCCTGAACCTGCCTCGGGGTTGTCTGCGAAGAATTCCTTCATCTGCGCGAG
>NC_051409.1:6795376-6795505 GCF_015228065.2 Penaeus monodon | reverse complement strand
CAATATCAGTAATGAAAAAATACTACATATCAATATAAAAATTATACCGACTATATAACATTAATGCCAAAAAACAACAATGAAAACAATAACAATAACGCTAATCCAGAAAAAAGAAGAAAAGGGACC
>NC_051409.1:6794196-6794705 GCF_015228065.2 Penaeus monodon | reverse complement strand
AGGAGTCACGCCCGTACTTACGTCCTGTAATTCCCTTTCTGTCGTAAACCTGGTCGTGACGTACTTAACCATACGTCCCAAGTACCGGTTGTTTAGCGAGAACCGGTCAACCAGGTAATCCCAGTTTTCTCTGTGGGGGGAGGGAGGGAGAGAGGATTAATAGGAATTGCTAGCAGGATGGGGTAGGATTAATAGGAATTGCTAGCAGGATGGGGTAGGCTTAAAAGGAATTGCTAGCATTTCTAGGACTTGATTGATGTGTGCCTTGGCTTCTGTGATGATAAGTACATAGGATTATCGTGATTACTCGGTTCTGTGGTTACTAGGATTAATTTAGTCTACCCTCTTGTTACTAGGATTACTTAGCCTACTAGTGTCTAGGAATAATATTTGGTTCTAACTTCACTAGAGTGGCTACTAGCCTTACAAGGATGAAAATACTAACTTGCCAAGATTACTAATATTACTAGACTGAATATACTAACTTATTAAGATTACTAACATTACTA
>NC_051409.1:6793027-6794044 GCF_015228065.2 Penaeus monodon | reverse complement strand
TTACTAAGATTTAAAATAATACTATACTGAAAATACTAGCTTTATTAAGATTACTAACATTATTAGACATAGAGTATTAGCTTACTCAGAATACAAACATTACTAGCCGTATTAATCTCACTTGACTTAGTATCAATATCGCGAGAGCTTACTAAGATTACTAACGTTGCTAGAATCCTGATAATAGCCATCTAAGATTACCAAGATTACTAGATTCACAATAATAGTTTTCAATAATTACTGACATTACTAGCCTCAGCATACTAGTTTATTAAAATCAATAGCATTATTAGACTCAATAATACTACTATTATTACGACTACTAATATGTATAATCGGAGCTAGTTTGCTTTTGATGATGACATACAAAATTATAAGATCAGCTAATTATGATTACTAGGTTGATTATAGACTTAGTGTGATTAATAGCATAACTAGTATTATTTTACCTAGATTGATATTAACACTACTTTACAAGATTTACATTACTAATTACTATTACTATTTTTCAATTAAACATGCAATTGCTAACTTATTAATCCTACAAACATCTTGAATTATTGAACTTACTAACATTACTGTAATCTATGAAGTTTCCCTACATACTACTGGTTTTCCTACACTAATTTTATTAATCAGATTACTAGGATCTAGGATAAGTGACTTACAAACTCTAACTCTAGTTCTGACCTATTTACTAACTTGCTCTCCATACCACAATCAGTGATACTGGTTTACTGACCCTACTACTTACTAACCCTACTGACTTACGGACCTTACTACGATCCAGCGATGCTTGACATACCTTACTAGATACAGCTAACTTACCAGAATCTTACTAGACTCAAAACCTTACTAGCAGCCAACTACAATCGAGAGATGCTAATTTCACCAACATTCCAAGCCTTAATTATCTCTAAGAGTACTAACATCCTAACCTTCCTAGGATTAGAGACTACTGACCTTACCAGCTCAACTTATTATAACCCAGAGACTTTCATTTCCCCCCCCAAAAAA
>NC_051409.1:6792624-6792975 GCF_015228065.2 Penaeus monodon | reverse complement strand
ACAAATTCAACACATGAACTTAGGCTCAAGGCTTAAGTTCCAAGTTCAATTATAAGCCAGAGGTACTTCATTTCCCTAACATCCCTTAACGCTAAGAAGCTCCATGAAAAGAAAGAGCTCAAAAGGCCCCTTGAACACATTATGCCAGAGTCCCTAATTCTCCTAACTTTCCTTAATGCTAACAAGCTCCTTGAAAATTAATGAATAAATAAGCACGAAGCCACAGACCCTTATATCCCTAACATCCCTTCACGCTAACAGACTCCATGAAAAGAACCCTCACGGCCCTTAAAACACGTGAAGCTACAGACCGTACCTTAATGCTAACAAATCTGCTATTACTACTACTAC
>NC_051409.1:6792232-6792485 GCF_015228065.2 Penaeus monodon | reverse complement strand
TACTAAAAAAAAAAACATGAAACCATACCCCAATGTCCCTAACATCCCTTCACGCTAACAGGCTCCACGAAAAGATCACACACAGCCTCTTAATCGCGTGACTCCAGGCTTTAAGACCTACTTGACGAAGTTCCAGACGAGGTGGGTACTCCAGGGGTTCGAAGCCACGTTCTGTAGCACGGAGAAGTAGTCTTGGCCGCGGACAATACTCTCATTCTTCGCCTCGATTATCCACCTGCGGACGAGCATAAAG
>NC_051409.1:6791890-6791978 GCF_015228065.2 Penaeus monodon | reverse complement strand
GAAAATGTTTAAAATTTTGATGCATGAAAAGATTTACGTCTCACACTTTTTTTCCTTGTTTCATCTATTTCTTTTTCTCTCTTTCCTT
>NC_051409.1:6791557-6791671 GCF_015228065.2 Penaeus monodon | reverse complement strand
TGTATAATCCAGTCTTCCTTGCAGCTGGAGAGACCCGAGGATAACTTCGACTTCTCTTGAGCGTTGACTTCGGACACGTAGCGCTCGAGGACGGTCTCCCATGTCTCGTAGTCT
>NC_051409.1:6791082-6791236 GCF_015228065.2 Penaeus monodon | reverse complement strand
AAGAAAGATAAAAGGAAAGAAAATCTTAATAAAAATGTCTATAAAGAAAACATGACAAAATGACATACCGATTCAGAAATTTCCATAATGTGAAAAATTGTATAAATTGTGGTTTTCTTCTTTATGAGGAGGACATGTCTTTTAAATTGTAAAT
>NC_051409.1:6790410-6790657 GCF_015228065.2 Penaeus monodon | reverse complement strand
TTATAACCTAAGCCAAGAAAATCCCTCGCACCGGCCACGCATGACCTGTAACTGACCTGCCTTCTGCATGCCGTACTGGTAGACGAGCAGGCGGGTGTTCGGAGGGATGAATGTAGTCGGGTCCTGCACCCACGTCATGAGCCGGTCATGGGCGCCCTCGAGACAGGGTTCGTAGCCGTTGGAGCACGCCAGGGCCATGAGGTTCAGGCGGTTGCGTCTGGAACGGGGAGGTTGGGTTAGATTTGTG
>NC_051409.1:6789318-6789933 GCF_015228065.2 Penaeus monodon | reverse complement strand
CACAAATAAAATCTAATTCGGTAAACCAGTTTATCTACCAGTTTTAGTTATGTCAGCAATATTGAAGGGTAAATCCAGACCTCGCCAGTAACCATGTTAACATAGTTGACATAGTAACGCAGTTATTGTTAATGAGACGAATGTGTTTGGCGCATATTTTGTTACTCAGATTTTGTAAAGGAAAGAAAGTTATTTGTTAACCATTCCTATTGCCCGCCTGTCGCCCCCCTACCGCCCTCTTCTGCCCTCCCCCCCTTCCCCTAAGGTCTCTTCAATGCCCCTAGAGAGATGGAACCGCCCACTTTGGGAACCAGTGCTCCAGGGGAAAAAATCTTATATATATCAAGGCAAGAGCGCATAAAATAAAAGCTAATCAACAAAAAAAATCACATAACAAAGAATTATACAAATCTAAAGAAAAAAACAACGCGAGAATGAATTATATGATTATTTTATATACATTCTCCTTCACCTCCCCGCAAAACGTCGACTTCCCACGTACCTTTCAAGATGGCTGCCGGTGTCATTCCAGCCGAGCCGCTGCACGTGGTCGCTCACGAGGTTAACCACGTATTTCTGCAGAGGAATATTAGTTTTATGAAAGGAAAGTATCTC
>NC_051409.1:6788670-6788913 GCF_015228065.2 Penaeus monodon | reverse complement strand
TTTCACCCAACTCACCCTGAAGTACGGATAAGCCTTCGTCTGCCTCAGCAACCTGCCGAGCGTGCTCAGTTGCACCGTCACCGTTTTCCAGGGTATATAGTGTGTCTCGCGCTTCATGTAAGCCACGAGGGACAGCACCGTCGGGTATGGCAACTTCCCTGCGTCGGCGAGGCTGAAGGCGTCATTCAGGAGGCTGGAGCGATCCGTCGGGCTTAGCACCTGCAGGAGAGGTGAAGGTGAAGC
>NC_051409.1:6788002-6788447 GCF_015228065.2 Penaeus monodon | reverse complement strand
GGCTAAGATAAGTAGGTTGAGACCGTGGTGAGGTAGGTGAAGGTGAACCGAGATATAAAGGTGAGGACGTAGTGAGATCAGTAGGTGGCGGGGTGATTAGTAGGTAAAAGTGAGTTCGTTGATGACTGCGAGATCAGTAGGTGAAGATGAGGTTGAGATCAGTAGGTGAAGGTGACCTGAGATCAGTAAGTGAGGGCGTGGTGCGTCCAGCAGGTGAAGGCGAGGTGATATCTGAAGGTGGGATGAGATCAGCAGGTGAAGGTGACTTGACATGACTAAGTAAGGTTGAGGTGAAATGAGGTGATAAAACGTGGTGCGCCGAGTAAATTAAATCTGGATTGTGATAATCAGGTGAAGGTGCGTGAGATCAGTAGGTGAAAATGACTGACATATTGGCAACAAACACAAAAGACACCAAACACACCAATGAGAAGATGAAGTCCCT
>NC_051409.1:6787289-6787764 GCF_015228065.2 Penaeus monodon | reverse complement strand
CCATTTACCCCTCACCTCATGGTCGTTCAAGAGGAGATCGATGAGGTCCTGCCACATAGACGCCTCATAGTTGACTCTGTAGTAACCGAACTGACCCACATTCAGCTTAACCCATGACGTTCCTGAAGGGATGTTGATGGTCACTGGAAACATAGAGATCATCAGCTTAGTCCTCAGAGAAAATGTTGAGAAGCATTCGCCAAGGCACAAACATCAGTCTTAAAGGAAATTTGAAAAAAAAAACATTCGTCAAAGCACCAAGATTATTTACAAAAAGAATGGGTCACAAAAAAAATGGTATCCTTAAACTATGGCAATTTTATATATATATGTATTCTTTGCAATTAACACGCCTGTATCCGTGCTAACGTTTTCTTTACTACAAATAACATATTATTTTTACATATACTAATGTTTTGTAGGGGACTAATCCGATGAGTCAAAAATACCTTTAAGTTCACAGACACAAGTACAC
>NC_051409.1:6786266-6786452 GCF_015228065.2 Penaeus monodon | reverse complement strand
TCTCGAACCAGACCTGTTCCCTCGGCGACCTGTCGGTGATAAAAGTGACGGGGATGTCCCAGCGGTATCCGAAGGGTGAATCCTCAGCACTCTGGGCCTCAGGATCCGACAGGAACCTCTCCTGACGGACTTCCAACTTCGTCTGCGAGTTGGGGGGGGGGGTGAGTTAGGACGATGGTGGTGGTG
>NC_051409.1:6785367-6785675 GCF_015228065.2 Penaeus monodon | reverse complement strand
GGCACCCCCAACCCAAACTCACCGCGTCTCCCTGTGCTCTCTTCACGCTCACGACGGGGTACCCCATCTGCCTCGTCCAGGTGTCCATAACCTTGCTAATGTTGAGTCTGGCGGCGGACACCTTCTCCAGCTCCGCCCACAGGTCCTGCGTGACGGCGTTGGAGAACTCGAACCTGCGCAGGAAGTTCCTCACGCCCACGCGGAATTCGTCGGGGCCCAGGAAGCTCTCCAGCATGCGGAGGACGGAGGCGCCCTGAGGGAGGACAAGGGGTGCGGGCGCGATTGAGGGTGAGGAATAAGAGGGAGGG
>NC_051409.1:6784383-6784612 GCF_015228065.2 Penaeus monodon | reverse complement strand
TTTTTTTTTTTTACCTTGCTGTAGGAGATGCTGTCGAAGATCTCCGTGATCTCGTCGGGGTGGTTGACTGGTTGCACGATCGGGTGGGAGGTCAGCTGACCGTCGAGGACCATCACGCGTTGCAGGTCGTCGACTAAGAACTGGCCTTCCTGTGTTTTTTTTTGGGGGGGAAGGAAAGAATGAGAATTTGTATGGAAAAAAAAGGGTAAGGATGATGATAATTAATGGT
>NC_051409.1:6783341-6783783 GCF_015228065.2 Penaeus monodon | reverse complement strand
ATCCAGAGTCACTGTGAGGGGAAAAAAAAAAGTTTCATTGAGTAAAAAAAAACAGACGAGTTACCCATTAAAAACTCCAAGTTAGGCATTCATAGAAAATGAATATTGTTTTTCAATTTTGGAGGGTGACTAAAGGAAAATATCTTCTCCTTACCAAGATTTCCGAACCACATGTGGGCGAGTTCGTGGGCAACCACGGCGGCCACACGTTGTTTGTTGTAGGAGGAAGATCCGCGGTCGTCATAGAGGAGGTTCACTTCGCGGTAAGTGATGAGACCCCAGTGCTCCATGGCGCCAGAGATGAAATCCGGGATGGCGATCATGTCTGGGAGAGGAAGAGATTCGTGGCGTTATTATTTTTTTATGACAGCAACAGAAAATCAATCATAAATAGATATATACATATAATGTAACATACCATAGATGCATATATTGTAAAGGC
>NC_051409.1:6783029-6783114 GCF_015228065.2 Penaeus monodon | reverse complement strand
CAACAATATAAAAGCATATACTGTCGAGGCACGGACGTAATTATAGAACGATAGGGAGTGTGTTTTACATATAGACGTCTCAGGG
>NC_051409.1:6782643-6782759 GCF_015228065.2 Penaeus monodon | reverse complement strand
AACAGAAACAGAAACAAAAACAGACAGACAAACATACAAAAGAAATAGCGAAAGAGAGGACAGGCAGAACCAGCCAAAAAAAAACAGAAACCAAAAGCAGACCGAAACACAACACG
>NC_051409.1:6782391-6782569 GCF_015228065.2 Penaeus monodon | reverse complement strand
GCAGACCGAAGGACAACACAATGAAATAAACGAAAGGACGAGAAAAAGGAGCTAGATCTATCCTTTATCACGCGACCCACCTTGCTTCGGCAGCGGGTACTTGACCTCGAAGTAATCCTCGAAATAGTTCAGGACGTCGACGCCAAGGTCACGGGAGTAGTTGGTCCGGCTGATCTGA
>NC_051409.1:6781699-6782360 GCF_015228065.2 Penaeus monodon | reverse complement strand
TTGACGTATTAAAAGCTTTTCAAATGGAGATTTTAGTAGCTTTTAGCGGGTGAAATAGGGACGGATTTCCCCCCACTATGTAGCTATTCGAAACAATAACAGAAATATGCATTAAAATATGAATAAACTTGATTAAATACGATTAAACGAAACGGTAAACAGAACCGAAAGGAAAGATAATGAATGAATAATAAAAAAGACACAAAGACAATGAGCGAAACAAAAACAGAAAGCCTCAGTAAACGATATCAAAGGAAAAAATAATAAAATGAATAGATAAATGAGAGAAAAAGAATTTCGATTCAGGAGCAAATCCCGAAGAAAGAAGTGAACGAAACAATAAGAGAACGCAGCAATAAACAGTGGTAAATACAATCTTAAGGAAAATAAATGAAAGAAGAAATGAGAAAATATCACACCATAAAAGACAAAAAAGAAAAAAGAAAAAAAAGACAGAACATATTATTAGAAATCAATAAACAATATCCAAAGGAGAACAATAAAATAAAAATGAAAGAAAGAAAAAAAAAAAAAAAGAAAACTCACAATAAAAACACAAACATTACCACAAAAAAACACTTAAAAAACAAAAAATCGCCAAAAAATATATATAAAAAAGAAGAAAAAATAAAAATCACAAAAAAATATATATGTGTACATA
>NC_051409.1:6781152-6781416 GCF_015228065.2 Penaeus monodon | reverse complement strand
GTGGTAAAGTTGGCATAGAATAAATCCGGGGAAGACGCACCTGGTCGACCGTCGAATAGACCCTGAACAGCTTGTTGTCCTGCGTGAGAACCTCCACGTGGGCGAAGTCGCAGACGATGAAGCAGGCGAGGTAGGTCACCATCGGGACGCTTTTCTGGAACCGCACCTCCGTCAGGCCCGGGGCGGGGGAGTTGGGTAGCTCCCTCTGTGGTGGGCGAAGAAGGAAGGGAGGAAGGGTGATTAAAAGCTGGGAGTTTGGAATAG
>NC_051409.1:6780755-6781101 GCF_015228065.2 Penaeus monodon | reverse complement strand
AGAAGAGGAGGGCGTCGGAGAGATTTAATTTAAACGAAGGAGTTGGAATTTTCGTTAAATCATCCCTCCTTTTCCCTCCTTATCATTCCCCCGAAGTTTTTTTTTCCCTCCTCTCTTCTCTTCTGCTTTCCCCTCTTCCTTCCTCCTTTTCCCATTTCTCTTTTCCCATCTTCTCTTCTTCCTCCCTCTTCCCTCATCTCTTCCCCTTTCATCCTTCCCTTTTCTCTCCGTTCTCCCTCGTTTTCTCCTCCTTTCTCCCTCTTTATCTGGTTTTCCTCTCTTCTTCCTCTCCCTTCATTTTTCTCCCCTTCTTTCTCTTTTTTTCCCTTTCCTCTCCCCATCCCTT
>NC_051409.1:6780248-6780703 GCF_015228065.2 Penaeus monodon | reverse complement strand
TCCTCTTCCCTCCCCTCTCCCCATCCCTCCTCCCCTACCCCTCTCCTCTCCCTTCCCCTTCTCCCTACCTCTCTCCCTCCTCCCTCCCTCCCCTCCCTCCCTCCCTACCTCTCTCCCTCCTCCCTCCCTCCCCTCCCTCCCTCCCTACCTCCTCCCGCCTCCATTTACTCCATCCCTCTATCCCTCCTTACCATCCTTCCCTCCATCCCACCCCCTCATCCCTCATCCCTTTCCCCCTCCCCCCACCCCTCCCTATCCCTCATCTCTATCCACACCCCACCCCCTAACACCCCCGCTCCTTCCCCCCTCCCTTCCCCCCCTCCTCCACCCACCCACACCCACACCCACACCCCTACCCACACCCCTGCCCACACCCAACCCACCCACTCGCCCCCGCAACACACACACACACACAAATCCCAAGCAAAAAAAAAAACACCAGATGCCTCTCACCT
>NC_051409.1:6780040-6780124 GCF_015228065.2 Penaeus monodon | reverse complement strand
TTTACTCGTGGCGATCGACCTGAAGGAGGGGAGAGGTCGTTGAGGGTGAGAAGGGAGTCGTTTTGGGGGTCGTGGTGGGGGGGT
>NC_051409.1:6779452-6779694 GCF_015228065.2 Penaeus monodon | reverse complement strand
TGATAGAGATAGTGGTCGTTTTCAGTCAAGAATTTTTTTTTTCTATTCCATTTTTAATAGAGGATTTCGGCAGCGTAAGTAAGAAAGTAAGTAACATTTAAACAAGGAGAAATCAATGTTCACTAAAACATGTGCGTCAGTCATAGTATACACACTTAAAAGTATAGGATATATTTCTTAATTTCACGTCCGTAGTTGTATAGCAGAGGTAAAAATTATCTAATTTTAATCAGAGACAAAAA
>NC_051409.1:6779072-6779333 GCF_015228065.2 Penaeus monodon | reverse complement strand
AGGAACGTATAAATGATGTGATGTGGCGTTAGAAATTAATTGGTGATACTTGTGTGTAATTTGCAAAAAAAAAAATATTCCTAACCAACAGAAACTAGCAAATTATGCAGTTTGCCGGATTATAGATATCCCTCGATAATGAGACCATTCGATACTTGCCGGATTAGAGAGATGCCGGACGAAAGGAGGTTTTCTCATCCTCCATCACAATAAAAGAGAAAAAAAGACATATTCAACAAAGAAATTTTACCGTATCTAACC
>NC_051409.1:6778744-6779014 GCF_015228065.2 Penaeus monodon | reverse complement strand
CCGTCTTCTCAAACGGGGTGCAAGGGGTTTTCGCACCTCCCCCCCCCCAAAAAAAAAAAAAAATTAACCCGCGTACCAAAAATAGGGTCCCCGTGTAAAATTCAGCGTGACGGCCGAGAACACGGCAGGGAGAAGAGATGTCAGCCAAGACCAACCCACGCAGGTGCAATATAGATGCCTCCCCCCTCCCCCTCCCCCCCACACCGCCTGCTCTCCACTATCCGTGTCCATGGTCCTCGTCGACACCTAGGGCTTAAGCCGGGAGTGTTT
>NC_051409.1:6777850-6777984 GCF_015228065.2 Penaeus monodon | reverse complement strand
ATTGCATTATTTCTTTTCATTTATTAATATATTATCCATTTAGCTCTTTCTTATTCTTATTTATCGGTACGTTTATGATTTTATGCGTGTTCTACGTGAGAATAAGAGAGAAGGAACTAGTGAGAGAGATAATG
>NC_051409.1:6774409-6774501 GCF_015228065.2 Penaeus monodon | reverse complement strand
CCATGATTAAGACAAGTGAGCGGTTTTGTTATTATTATTTTCATTGAGGTAAGGGGGGGGGTGGAGGGGAGGCGAGTATATACTGATGGCCC
>NC_051409.1:6773957-6774041 GCF_015228065.2 Penaeus monodon | reverse complement strand
CCTCACGGAATGTGGGTCGCGCTCAGTCGCCTCGGGAAGAAAATGGTTCGAGAGGCGCTGGCGACGCGACTCGGCTTTATACAC
>NC_051409.1:6772863-6772939 GCF_015228065.2 Penaeus monodon | reverse complement strand
ACTGTCAAAAAAAATGCAAATCACATCCTTTCTTTATTTATATCTTAAGAAAAATCTAAATGCAAAAAAGAAATTG
>NC_051409.1:6771561-6771697 GCF_015228065.2 Penaeus monodon | reverse complement strand
CAAACGAGTGTTCGAATCCGTGGCCACGACCTTGGCTCCACCCACAAGGTCGCAAAGGGTTATGACGCACATCAGTTGCGACGAAAAAAACAGGTAAAAAAAAAAAAACGTTTCTAAGCTGATTGAGAGCAGGTTA
>NC_051409.1:6771034-6771102 GCF_015228065.2 Penaeus monodon | reverse complement strand
GCATATGTGTATGTGTGTGAGCGTGCATATGCAGGAAAAAACAAAATGATCGAAAATTGCCTTCGCTG
>NC_051409.1:6770857-6771008 GCF_015228065.2 Penaeus monodon | reverse complement strand
TCATATTAGTGGATAATGAGCTTTTTTGATTCACGGTCGAATGCCCAAAGAACAGCTTTTTTTTCTCTTTTTTAGTACGTCATACAAAAAATCTTGTATTAAAGTCTTTTGAAATTGTTACTCTATTATAAAATTTTATCAATAATAAAAC
>NC_051409.1:6769959-6770334 GCF_015228065.2 Penaeus monodon | reverse complement strand
AACCCATAAAAAATAAAACACAAACAGATTAAAAACGAAAAGCACCCTTTACACAACCCATAGAATAAACACCATTCCCCGTCTCATCCTTAGAAGCCATCATCCCATAGTAAAGACCGGGATTTTGACCCATCGTGCAGTCCAGCCTCACCCTCCCTCCCAAAGGCGCCCAGCGTGTATAACGAGTGTGTGTGTGAGTGCGAGTGGGCGGTGGTCAGTTAACTACATGTGTTAAGTGAATATTGCATGGTTGCAGTGTGGGTTCAGAGAGCGCCGGTGTCCCGAGCAGTGCAAGCGGTGTCGTTGCAAGCGTGCAGGAAGAGGTGTTGCAAGCGTGGGTGATGGAGATTCGTTACCACAACATCTTGCAACTAA
>NC_051409.1:6768950-6769150 GCF_015228065.2 Penaeus monodon | reverse complement strand
CAGAAGGGAGTACGTGTGGCAAAAAGTGAAAGGGGAGGTAGAGGGATGAAAAAAAAAGAGAAAATAGAACCTGATAAACTCGACCAAAGGAAAACGAAAAATAAATGAAAGGAGAGAGAGAAAGCAGGAAAATCCACGGAGATCGGGCTATGCCGGGGGGGGGGTGACCTAAGCTCCCCCCCCTCCCTTACCCTTTCTCC
>NC_051409.1:6767910-6768065 GCF_015228065.2 Penaeus monodon | reverse complement strand
ATTGTTTGTTTTCTTCGGAGAACAATCTTCTGTTTTCTACTGTTCTCTCGTTAACCTGTTCGAGGCGAGAGAGTGTCAAAGAACAAAGATACTGTTTATATTCCATCAACAGAAAGTAGCTACAGTACTGTTTCTTAGTGTCACGTTTTGTTGTG
>NC_051409.1:6767590-6767778 GCF_015228065.2 Penaeus monodon | reverse complement strand
TTATTTTCCTCTCTCCTTTATACCAACTTTATTAAATTGTTCTATTTAATCCTCTTTACGCTTCGAAAAATGCTCGCTGACTTTATCATTTACCTGTCAAAATATAAATGAAAGTATTAGTCACAAGGCTCACTAATAAATCATTTAAGAGACAAACAGCTTCGTCCCTTTTGAAATTCCTATACCTC
>NC_051409.1:6767229-6767525 GCF_015228065.2 Penaeus monodon | reverse complement strand
CAGATCAGTTAACATCAATCTTTCATCTCCTATCCACATCTCGTCTCACTTATAGTTACCAAATTATTGACACATTTACATATTTCCTATTTACACGAGTCCCCCCTCCTTCACTATCGGCTCCGCGTTCGATTTCTCTCCGTGAAGTAAATGCGTCGTTTTTTATGCAGTTAATAACCCAATTAAGTGAAATTCCATCATTGAGAGTTGTTGACTCAGAGTGAAATCTGATTAAAGAGGGTTTTTAAGGACAATCTCTTATTAAAACTTTCTTTTTGTGGAAGCCTTGTTACCAA
>NC_051409.1:6766644-6766920 GCF_015228065.2 Penaeus monodon | reverse complement strand
TCTTCGCGAGTTGCGTGATTTTAGATATAAATGTTTCAAATAAAAATGATTTCAAATAAAAATAAATTAGATATAAATAAACGTTTTCAATGTTTCAAAAAGATCCTTGCGTTGTAAAACTGCGATGAAAGAAGGAATTGATGAAAGGAGCTGATAAAAGATGATAAGACGGAGAGAGATAAACACGACATTCTCAAATGCTAATGTGCTAATGGAGGGAAGAGAAAAGAGATAGATAAGGAATTTGTGTAATAGGAGACTAATTGTAAGAAAGAG
>NC_051409.1:6766175-6766323 GCF_015228065.2 Penaeus monodon | reverse complement strand
AGGAGCAGGAGCTGAAGCCTCCGCCGGCGTGAGGAAACCGACGGAGGAGAAGCCTCGATGTAGGGCGCTTCGGCCGGTAACTCCGAGTGAGAAGGACCTGTTGCGCGGCGTCACCTGAATGCTAATGAATCCCCCTACTCGCTTCCCC
>NC_051409.1:6765882-6765963 GCF_015228065.2 Penaeus monodon | reverse complement strand
GACAGGAGGCCCGACGCTGGCTGTTCGTGTCATTGGGTGCGGAAGCGTCTGGTGTGTGTGTGTGGGGGGGGGGGAGGTGAG
>NC_051409.1:6765318-6765721 GCF_015228065.2 Penaeus monodon | reverse complement strand
GAATTTTTTGGCGTACGTTTTTCCACTATATCGGTTATGAGGTAACGTACCTTACGAACTTAAAACATCATTTAACAAATCTATCTTTACCCGAACGCCTGTCCCTCCACAATTCATATCAACGCCATAAACCCTTCGAGTGTATGTTACATAAATGAATAAAGAACTACATCAATACATATATGAATAACAAAAAATAATATACTTTATTCAAATCCAAAGTCTGTTTTAATTTGAATCCCCTTATATGAACTTTGACTGAGTACATCTGCCGGGCCCACCATCACCTGTTATACAACTTTTTGTTATATCTGCTTTTTTCACTGGGAGTGAGGTAGTAGTAGTATTGAGTATTGCGTAGGAGAGGGCGTAGAATACTTTCTTGTATGTTATGTGTTACGCA
>NC_051409.1:6765080-6765228 GCF_015228065.2 Penaeus monodon | reverse complement strand
AGATTGTTTCGCTGCATTTAATCATATCTCCCCCTCAACGAAACTTACTCTATATGATACATAAATAGTAATTTTATAAAAAGTCATTATATAGCTCACATTCCACTAGACAATAAAGTAATATATATATTCAGGAAGATGATAATAC
>NC_051409.1:6764506-6764614 GCF_015228065.2 Penaeus monodon | reverse complement strand
TCGAAAGGAAGACATTGACCTCGACTGGTTATTAACCGCCTCACAACGCTGGTTACTTATACGCACCACCTGGCCTGAAGTCATTTCCTGAAGGTTGTTACATATTTC
>NC_051409.1:6764155-6764377 GCF_015228065.2 Penaeus monodon | reverse complement strand
ATTAAGATGGGGCGAGAAAGATGGACGGTACTATAAGGGAGAGAGCGATGGAGAAACAGGGTGTAGGAGGAAGAATGAAGGAGGAGGGTAAGGGAGACGGCGATGGCATCAGAAGGACCGAGATCCTTCGGCAGGAGACGTCCCAGCACCTAACAGAAGGTTAACTCGACCGCATTTAATCAGTGAAGCGAAGACCTGTTCTGGGATTTCGTAAATCTAAGA
>NC_051409.1:6763835-6763979 GCF_015228065.2 Penaeus monodon | reverse complement strand
TAACCGTCTTCTTCATCAACGGTTTTGTTGCAGGCGGTTCGGGTGTGCAACAGTTGCCCAGTCAATCGGGAGTTGGACATTGAAGCCGAATTCTCGTTTGTGAAGGTTGATAATTCTTTAATTGTTGAATTTTAGCAAGTTATA
>NC_051409.1:6763522-6763743 GCF_015228065.2 Penaeus monodon | reverse complement strand
CGCGCGTGTGACCATAATTATATACATATACACATATACTTCCATATAATCACACACACTTATGTATATATGAAAGTTACTCTGGAAACATCGATGATTTTACAGGATAACTTAGTACCAATGTAATAGGCGGAGAGATAGCAGTTCGTATGTAAAGCGAAAGAATTTCTAAAATCCTCTCTATGTGGAGGTATGTGTCAACACAGGTTCTTTAGTTGCCT
>NC_051409.1:6763340-6763407 GCF_015228065.2 Penaeus monodon | reverse complement strand
GGCATCTAAGGTATGTTCTATAACAGTATTAATTGGACATCGAGATTTATAAACATTCAATTATTTC
>NC_051409.1:6763226-6763313 GCF_015228065.2 Penaeus monodon | reverse complement strand
GCCTCCTGCATTCCGCAAAATTCCCCACATACCATCACTGTCAAAGTATCCACCATTAACCACACGAAAAAAAAATGTATATAGACA
>NC_051409.1:6762875-6763187 GCF_015228065.2 Penaeus monodon | reverse complement strand
CTTTTTTTGGTCTTTACAACACTCAAAACCTATATATCTGAGTTCAATTAACCAAAGGGAGTTTAGAATATGCATTTAGTACTCCCCGCTGCCACCACCTTGCTCGAAAGCCCAAGGACTGGTCACTCTTGCCCCGGGACAAGTACGCGATATAACTGGCAACGAAAAGCGAGGAATGTGGGTCGCGTTTTCTCCTACGGAATGCTGGAGGCCCATTCGCTAGGGGGTAATGGAACTTCTCTGTAGTGAATCCTCTTTTGATATGATGTATTTATTTTATATTTAAATTGTATTGTTTTTAAGGGTATTTTG
>NC_051409.1:6762531-6762651 GCF_015228065.2 Penaeus monodon | reverse complement strand
TCTCGCACATAAAAACAAGTTTTTTTTCTTTTCCCCATCTCTTCGCTCCTCATTCTTCCTCTCCTCCTTGAACAACACCAAGAATGACTGTCCAAAAATAACGGAAAACAAGAAAGAAAA
>NC_051409.1:6762029-6762492 GCF_015228065.2 Penaeus monodon | reverse complement strand
TAAAAGAGCCTCGACTTGTAATTGTTCTACTTCAGTCGCGTGGCCTTGGCTTCGGCTCCACAAAGTAAACAAACACAGAGGATGCCTATGATTCTATGGGGCACGAAGTACTAGGGCATCGGGCACTGGGCACTCGCTTCAGGGCATGAGACACAGGTTTCGAAAACTTTCACTCGGAAACGTATAGTCACGATTACTTGTTATTTCTACCCAGTTGTTGTTAGTATAAGAAATTATTGATTCCGTAGTAAAGGAGACACGTGGGAGACAGCTGAATGGATGAATAATTGTTTGTCATCTTATCCACTTTCACACGATTGTATTCTGCTAAGAAAAAAAAGGCTCATTGTTTACAAATAGAATAAATAGATAAATATTCCGGTTGTCAATGTGTTTGTGATTAGGATTGTTGCGAAATCCGTGTGGGATTTTAATCCCGTTTGCTTCTCTTAAATAGGATCAT
>NC_051409.1:6761667-6761743 GCF_015228065.2 Penaeus monodon | reverse complement strand
TTGGACTGTTGTGAAATCCACTCCAGATTTTTTATTCTGGTCACGTGACGTATAAGGCCACATTGTAAAGGGGAAA
>NC_051409.1:6761469-6761587 GCF_015228065.2 Penaeus monodon | reverse complement strand
AGCACATCTAAAACCGGACTTCTTGGGACTCGTTGCTCATGCTATTGTACGAGGTTTGCATATTGATGAATTTTAATTTGCGAATCTCTGGAAAGTCGATTTGTTTCTGACATTGCTG
>NC_051409.1:6761232-6761308 GCF_015228065.2 Penaeus monodon | reverse complement strand
ATTTTTCTTCTTCTTTTCCCTCTTTTCATATTGCCAAAAGAGGGAAAATGTGATCCCCCCGTTATGGAGAGAAAGC
>NC_051409.1:6760953-6761104 GCF_015228065.2 Penaeus monodon | reverse complement strand
GACAGCCAGAGAGAGAAAAAAAAACTGGCGTAGGGTCCTGTCAATTCGAAATCCCAGAACAGGTCTTCGCTTCACTGATTAAATGCGGTCGAGTTAACCTTCTGTTAGGTGCTGGGACGTCTCCTGCCGAAGGATCTCGGTCCTTCTGATG
>NC_051409.1:6760638-6760744 GCF_015228065.2 Penaeus monodon | reverse complement strand
TTCTTCACCCAAAGTTACAAAGGTGCCTAAAGGGATGAATTTCGGATCTGGGAACACCTGTGCACGCCAGTACACACCCGGGTCATTAGTCTTCGCTGTCAAGGTG
>NC_051409.1:6758972-6759074 GCF_015228065.2 Penaeus monodon | reverse complement strand
CACTGCATCGTCCTCGCGCTGGCTCGCCACTGCTCTACAACAGTGAAAGTATACAGGTCAGGTGTGGCGGCGTCGAGGGGGGGGGGGGGGTTGAGCAGATGC
>NC_051409.1:6758265-6758468 GCF_015228065.2 Penaeus monodon | reverse complement strand
GTGGCTCTTCACCTGTATGGTGTAAACAGCACTTATTACCCAACGTGTTTGTGTGTGGATGCGCGTGATCGGCGTGTCTTAGGCGAGGGGCGTGTGTGTGTGCTGCATGTGGATATTATTTCCTCGCTCGCGCTCTTCGCTGTGTCGTCAGGGAGCCAAGATTAAAGGATTAAAGATGAGTGCATCTTGTTGTTGTTGATGAT
>NC_051409.1:6757558-6757643 GCF_015228065.2 Penaeus monodon | reverse complement strand
CTTGGTGCAATTAAGCGAAACTGGTTTGCATCTACTTTTACTTCCTTGCAACCCTACGTTCACAAGGGCGTGGCGACCCACTCTG
>NC_051409.1:6756942-6757525 GCF_015228065.2 Penaeus monodon | reverse complement strand
AGTTCCCTTACTTTACCCTCCCCCCCTCTCCTTACCCACGGGCCCCCCTCCCTTTCCTTTGTCTCCTTCTTACCCTCTTTTTTTGCCTAGTTTCCCCTTCCCTTCACTCTCCTTTTCCCTTTCTCCTCCCCCTCTTTCTCCATTTTCTTTCCCTTCCCTTTCGATGCAGTTCTCGCATGCCTCTCCCTCTCCCCCACCCCCCCTTCCCCTTCCTCCTTTCCTTTTCCCTTTCCTCACTTCCCTATGGCAACAGTTCCTGTCTCCTCTCCTATCTCATCTATCTCCTCCCCCTCCCCCTCATGGCAACGCTTCCCCATGGCAACGCTTCCCCATGGCAACGCTTCCCCATGGCAACGCTTCCCCATGGCAACGCTTCCCCATGGCAACGCTTCCCTCTCCCCTCCTTTCCTTCCCCTCCTCTTCTCCATGGCACATTCCTCCCCTCCTCCCTCTCCCCTTCCTCCCCCCCTCCTTCTTCCTCCACTCCTTTCTCCCTCTTCCTCACCCCTCCCCACCTCATCCCCTTCCTCCCCCTCCCCCCATCCCTTTTCCATGGCAACACTCCATTCTTTCCGCCTCTCTT
>NC_051409.1:6756507-6756765 GCF_015228065.2 Penaeus monodon | reverse complement strand
AATCCATCCCCCATGGCAACACTTTCCCTTTCGTTATTTCTCCCATGGGGTGTCCAGGAGTCTTCCCAGTATATGCCGCTCGGACTTTCACACACGCTTACGAAAGTCATGGAGTAATAAAGATAAAGGAGTAACAAAAATAACTTAAAAAAAAGATGTAATTGGTTGTAAAGTTCGTGCAATAACAGGTTTGTTACTTTCGTTGTAGAGAAAGAAAGGTTTTGTTTCGAGTTCAAATATGAGTCTTTTTTTTTTGGA
>NC_051409.1:6755538-6756035 GCF_015228065.2 Penaeus monodon | reverse complement strand
TTGACGTCATTTTTTATTTTACAGTGACGATGAAGACAAGGTTATTCACGCCATAACTTTTGATAATAAAGATTAGGCTTCTGTTATATAAAATCATACGAGGTTGACGTTTTCGCAAATAATTAATGGTGCTTCAGCAAAAATACTATTTAAAAATATGTGATGAAATATTAAGTACTTGTTGTTAATATTCGCAGGACAATGTGAAAAGGCGATTTGCAGAAATTAAAGGATTTTGATGAGGGTGACAGCACACGAAAGAAAAATATGAACCTGTCACGAGTTTAAATTTAGATTTTATGTAAAATACAGAGTGGATTTATCTTGCTTTGGATTTTTTTTACGAGGTTTCAATTTGGATTTTGTGGATTTCAAAGTGGATTTCGATTGAATTCATGTTGGATTATAGTGAAGTTCAAATGTGAATTCCGTTTGAAATTCTGTTAGAAGAAACGCATTTCAAACTCTATAGAAAGAGGAGAGGGAGACTGAGACCG
>NC_051409.1:6755191-6755289 GCF_015228065.2 Penaeus monodon | reverse complement strand
CATCAAATACAGGTATATTCGAGTGGCGTTCTACCTGCAACTTCATATCTATATTATTCCTGCTTTCGCGAATCAACAGAGGCTGTCAAGGGCGAAAC
>NC_051409.1:6753552-6754708 GCF_015228065.2 Penaeus monodon | reverse complement strand
GAACCTGAACACCAAGTAGAGGGACTTGTCAGACGGTATAATAAGCCCTTTTCCCCTCGTGTTCCTTGCAGGCCAAAGGGGTAGGTTGTCATGGCAACAGCGGGAGATAATGGATGATCATCTAAACTTCATCTGCCTCGACCCTTGCTCGCCTCGGGATTCACGTCTCGAACTGATGCTCGAGACATGTCAAGGCAGGTGAGGTGGGGGTAGGGGAGTGAGGGGGGTGTGGGGAGGTGAGGTGGGGGTGTGGGGAGGTGAGGAGGGGGTGGGGAGTGAGGGGGGGGGAGGGTCTGAACACAGGGGTCAGTGGGGAGGTGAGACTGGATGTGGAGTGTTGGGGTGGGAGGGAGAAAGAAAACGGGGTCAGGGAGAGGAAAAAAAGGAACTGCAGTGTTGTACAGAGAAAAATAAAACTGAGTGCGTATAAGGAAAAAAAAAAATGGAACTGCATTGAATCACTTCAAAGATCAAAAAGCTCTTTATACAATACATTGTACATCTTCCCCTTCTTTTACGTTTGACGGTCTCGCCTAGAAAGGATTCAGAATAAACGCCTCTTTGTTACATATACATTGAACATAGCATTGAACCCCGTCCTTTATAGCTTCGGCTCCTAGAAAGGAATCGAAACAAAACCCCTTTAATGCATATACTTAGAACAGATACTTTGAATCCCGTACTAAACAGGTTCAGATCATACAAAATAATAAAAATAAACGTCCCTTTGATTGCATATACCTCTAACACGTTTTAATTCCATCCTCAACAGGTACAGACAAACACCACCATTGAATAGATACTTTGAACGGAAACTTTAAACAAAACTTGACAGGTTCGGATCCTACATACGAATCGAAACAAATGCCGTCCGATTACAGATGTTATAGACTCGTTGAATCCAACTCTGAACCTCTTCCTAGATTCAGATCCTATGTAGGAAGCGAGAGAGGGAGCGATATCAGACAAACAACATCCCTAGAGGCGTTGTATAAGGATGGGCATAATGGGATCTAATTCCATCCTTTTCTCTCCTCTATGGAAGACAACGCCCTCTCGTTGCATCCTCTGGAGGGAGAATACAATTGCCCGATATTTCTATTTTAGTTGAAATAAGCACACACATACACATACACGTGCATACGTGTACGTACAA
>NC_051409.1:6753232-6753303 GCF_015228065.2 Penaeus monodon | reverse complement strand
GTGAGCGCGCGACTATATAGAAAGACTGACCGGTTAATCATTAAAAATATCGTTGAGCAAGTGACAATAGT
>NC_051409.1:6752700-6752837 GCF_015228065.2 Penaeus monodon | reverse complement strand
GCCACTTGGCAACAATAACTCGTCCGATTTCCTTCCCGACCCATATTCCCAACACGAAAAAAAAAATTGCGTTTTGCCATCCGAACATTTCTGAACAGGGCGGTGTGTCACGTAGAAGATTGTCATTTTGACTTTGA
>NC_051409.1:6752578-6752673 GCF_015228065.2 Penaeus monodon | reverse complement strand
GAGAAAGCACGGAAGAACATGACAAAGCACAGACGAGGCCGATACGTTGGAATTCGGATAATGAGAACGCGGATTATTAAGAAAATTTGGGAACC
>NC_051409.1:6752364-6752557 GCF_015228065.2 Penaeus monodon | reverse complement strand
GAAAGAGGGAGATGAAAGAAGATGATGAAAACGAATAATATTATGCAATAATGAATGATAGGTTATAAAAGGATAAGATGACGAGCGAAAGGAAAACAAAATAAGAATGAAACAGGCAATATAAAGAAAATAAATTACTAGAAACTTTGAGAGAGATTTGAATGAGTCGTTAGGGAAAGGGAATAGCGTTACG
>NC_051409.1:6751596-6752210 GCF_015228065.2 Penaeus monodon | reverse complement strand
CTAGACACGCGAGCCCGTCCCCTCGGCCACGAGAGCGAGCGACGACTCACCTCTTCTCGCCGTCGCTGCTGCTGTAGACGCTCCTGTAGAAGCCGACGATGGAGCCGTCGAGCGAGCCCTCGAACTCGAGGTGGAGCGTGTAGTTCCCCGGGCGGAGGGCGGCCCTCGGGCGCACCACCCAGAACTGGTTGGGCTTGTACTCGAAGGCGTCTCGGAGGGCCAGGCGCTCGCCCGTCGCGCCCTCCACCAGGTCCGTCTTGGTCACGTTCATCTGCTTGATGTGCGCCACCAGGAAGTCCATGGGCGCCGCCACGCCCACCAGGATGGCCACGCGCCCCGAGAACAGGCCGCTCTGCAGGTCGGGGTGCAGGAACAGGTCGTAGTGGTGCGGCAGAGTCGCCCGCGGGATGCGGTACTCGCGCTCCCACGGCTCCTTCGGCGCCTGTGTCGTGGTGGCGGGCGAGGTCGCCGGCGGGGGGCGCGGCGTGGTGCGAGGCGGGGGCGCGGGCGTGGTGGAGGGGCGCGGGCGCACGCTGGACACTCCGGCGGTAGCGGCGGTCGGGCCGCCGGCACCGCCCGACGCGTGGCCGCCGGCGTCCCTCCAGTCGGGAGCC
>NC_051409.1:6751328-6751536 GCF_015228065.2 Penaeus monodon | reverse complement strand
GCCGCCGTCGTGCGGCGGAGGAACACCTGACCCATGGTGGCGCGGAGGGCGTGGCGAGGGAGACGGAGGGCGTGGCCTCGCCTAGAAGGGCATCAAACGCTCGGCTGTCGCTTGGGGCCTCACGGGTTGGCTTCTGGAGGAAAGAGAGGGAGCTTCTTGTTAATAACATCAAAACTCCCCGATTTTTAATAGAAACTTATATCTAACT
>NC_051409.1:6751000-6751299 GCF_015228065.2 Penaeus monodon | reverse complement strand
GATAAACAACACTCCCTTAACATACACAACACTCAATTTGACCAGCAACAAAATCGCAAAAAAAATGCTCCCCAGAACTCCGAAATTACAAAAAAGAAGAAGAAAAAAATTGATATCATTCCTTTTTCCTTTTTTTTTTTTTTCCTTGTCACTCCAGAGATCGTTCGTCGCGAATCGGAATCCAAGACGGAATAATCAATCTATCGCGATCGCCTTTAGTGAGAGGATTCCACCTCGCTACGTCTCACGCAACTGAGTCGTCACTAGGAACGATTATTTCCGTTCGCTCGGGTGACTTC
>NC_051409.1:6750566-6750904 GCF_015228065.2 Penaeus monodon | reverse complement strand
AAATAAGAGTAAAAAGGTTAAAAAATGTAAAATAAGGATAAAATGAAAACAAAAAAGAATAGATATACATGTTTTAAAAAATCAAAAATAGTAAAAAAGAAAAGCAAAAAGACAGGGCAGTGCCTGTCGACGGCGCGGCGCTGCACCCAAGCGCAAGCACATCGGGCAAACTCGCGAAATTTGCAAGCACGAAGAGGCGCCTCGTTATCTCTCCTCGGGAAGCGGGGCGAAGCTGATGTTTGGCCTGATAACGAAGATATGCCAAAGTGGTTGAGGAAATATACGTTGATGAACTTGAGACACGACTGAACAGACAGCGAGTTCTATATTTTTCTGTA
>NC_051409.1:6747914-6748036 GCF_015228065.2 Penaeus monodon | reverse complement strand
CCGAAAGGGGCTGTCTACTCTGCCCTTCAACGCACGTCTGCCGAGAGTGGCACCTGTTGCATGCAATCAATTTTGCAATTATTCCTCCGCTATCTCGCCTTTACCCCTCCCCCCTCTCCCAC
>NC_051409.1:6747600-6747828 GCF_015228065.2 Penaeus monodon | reverse complement strand
TGACGTATTGTTGTAGTATAGATGTCAATACGCTCACGGAAATACGTCTACCAAATGTTGCCTCTTGTAATTGGCGTTGCAAAATCGGCCGAAAATTTCGCAACGCCCCCCCCCCCCCCCCAAAACCCCCTCGGATGTTGCCTCGTTTGAATGCAAATCAGAAGCGCAACTTCGCTGGATGAAGTCTCGGGATGAAGTTCAAAAGGGAAGTTGAGATGTCGAGGAGCG
>NC_051409.1:6746467-6746562 GCF_015228065.2 Penaeus monodon | reverse complement strand
CGGGCATTTGACATCGCTTAGCGCCTTTGATCCCGTGCAAGTGAAGAGGGATTTTGCAACGATTTTTTGCAATGAGTCGCAAGTGGCAATCAACC
>NC_051409.1:6744893-6745198 GCF_015228065.2 Penaeus monodon | reverse complement strand
ATGCCTTAAAAAAATGACCTTTTTTCTATTATTTCTGAAACATTTCCGCAGATTTAAAAAGGTGAATTTCAGCATATACTACCACCAGATACGAAAAAAATCTATATATGTCTATCTTTCCCTTCTGGCTATATGTAATACAATTTTATTTTTTCCTAATACAACCTCACAACTTTTAGAAATTTAAATACGCTTAGACCAGCCGAATCTTAAGCCCATTTACACACAGATGTTCCCCAAACACACACGTGCTTGAATAGAAACACTTGAATAAGCAATATACAAGATGAATATTGAATAAGCAG
>NC_051409.1:6744361-6744740 GCF_015228065.2 Penaeus monodon | reverse complement strand
GTAAGGTCATTTTAATTAAGAACTGGAAGCCAGATGTATGAAGTTCGAGGAAATGATTGAAAATTACTTTTAAATAAATTTCTCATACATGGAAAGGCATAAAGTTGACCTGAAGCCAAACGCAAGAAAATTGTGGGGTTTATATTATTAATAAAATGAAGGCCATTAAAAAATGAGCAGAAACCAGAAATAAGGAAAATTGTAGAGGTTATATTATTAATAGAATTAAGGTCATTAAAGAACAGCTACGGAAATCAAGTGCAAGACAAATTTTAGAGGATCTATTACTAGTTAAAGAAAGGGTATTAAAAATAACTGAAGCCAGATACAATAAAAAAAATAGTTTGAGTGACTAGTAATACAGCAACGCATTAAATGG
>NC_051409.1:6744181-6744314 GCF_015228065.2 Penaeus monodon | reverse complement strand
GAGGGTTGCACTTTTTTTTTTTAATCACTGAATCATACCGACTGAAAGTTTGACGAAGATGGCAAATATGTAAATTACAAAAATATGCTAAAGTGTGGTTTAAGTGGTAAAAGCCAAGGTTAAAAAAGTAAAA
>NC_051409.1:6743181-6743490 GCF_015228065.2 Penaeus monodon | reverse complement strand
ATGAATTATAAACTCATAACTACGCAAAGACAGGCCTTCAACCAGATTTTAAAAAATTACGATATTGAATGTCAAACGAATTAGAAAAAGAAATTGTACATTAAAACGGGAAAAAAAACATGACAACTTTAATTACGCTTTACAATGCACGGAAACGAACGCGCTCACACGTCCGAATCCGTTGAAAGATAGACAGCTGACCGTAAATGGTAAATGTGGTTTTCATCTTTAAACTATTTGCATGAAAACGGAGACAATATCCGGATTTTGGGAACAAATAGATTAGAAAATAGTTGAGAGGAACTGCTT
>NC_051409.1:6742531-6742707 GCF_015228065.2 Penaeus monodon | reverse complement strand
TTTCACCCTCAGGAGACGCGCGTGGACGTTCGGGTTTAAGAGTCGCGAAGGCACTGGCGCTGTGACCTTCCCTTCGTCAGGTTATCGCTCCGCACACCTGTTTGCTGATGACGTCACGCGCACACCTGTTTTACCGCAAACCCCGATAGAGCGAACGAACCTCCGAGATGGGGTTA
>NC_051409.1:6742285-6742467 GCF_015228065.2 Penaeus monodon | reverse complement strand
ATGAGTGTGACACCAAGTGTGACATTAATAAGTATGAATGTTTCGTTAGGGTAAATTAGTAATTTCTAAAGGGTTGTTGAAATGAAAGATGGGATTTAAATTGTTTTTTTAAAAGGGGGGAAACGGGAGAGGAGATTCAAAGAGTGTATGAATTAACATATTCCTCGAACGTTGTAGATATT
>NC_051409.1:6741608-6741697 GCF_015228065.2 Penaeus monodon | reverse complement strand
GTCTGCAATCCTATGCCTTCGCCGCATTATTATTGCATCATGCCGGTCGCGAATATGTCTGCACGCAGTCGTTCATTGGCCTCGTTACA
>NC_051409.1:6741093-6741192 GCF_015228065.2 Penaeus monodon | reverse complement strand
ATTCACACCCAAATACCGAGTCACCCTGAACAGCAAGTGTGGCCCTAATTATCCCTAAGCACATGCTGCGTCAGGATAGTTACAGACGAAGACCCTAAG
>NC_051409.1:6740159-6740497 GCF_015228065.2 Penaeus monodon | reverse complement strand
AACCCACGTATTCACACCCCATTCAAAACAAAGCAAAAATGTCCAAAGTCACAACGGAGACAAACAGACGTGAACAACAAGACAACAGGACATTCCAATTAACAGTTTTCTACGAAGGAAACGCAAATGGAAAACCTGTTTATTCATATAAGATGTTTAATTGTCTTATCATTCATTAGATTATAATTTCTAATAAGTATATTCAATAAGAAATTAGTAGTTTTGGTTAGTCTGAGGTGACATATATCTGCTATAAAAATCACGTCACATAAACACACATGTGTTAGTTTCAACATGACTGGTGATGAGACGCATATAAATGAGACATATGCGCGTGA
>NC_051409.1:6739658-6739776 GCF_015228065.2 Penaeus monodon | reverse complement strand
GAAGTGTCAGTACGCGACCACCCATTTTGCAAATCCTATGAAATCAGAAAACGCCCAAATGGTTTTTGTTCCATCCGCCTCATGATAACAATAACATGAACACAGCCTCAAACGTCGC
>NC_051409.1:6739507-6739631 GCF_015228065.2 Penaeus monodon | reverse complement strand
CGCCATTTAAAAGACTCGCTGCCTGTGTAAAAAGTGGTTGGCTTTCACGCTTTAGGAAAATTTTATTCACTACCCAATGACCTTGACTGCATTTGAACATTCTATCTTCGGTCTTCGTGCCGAA
>NC_051409.1:6738616-6739284 GCF_015228065.2 Penaeus monodon | reverse complement strand
CTGAAGTCTCTATATAATTATATAAATAATTGTAAATATATACAGATATATAATACATACAAATATACAAAAATAAACATATAAAATTGATATAAATACATAAATATATAATTATCTTTTGATCATCTTCAGAGAATTGACTACGGTGACGCAGTTGCTATGACAACCCGATCGCGTCCTTCTAAAACTTTCCAACGTGACTTTGAGTCGAGAACAGATATTCCAAGCAAATCCTGTCTCGCCTCATCTCGTGCTTGAGTGCTTGCGGGAGAAAAGGGGTCGAATCTGGTTTGCCTGCTTTCATTTGCTTGGCGAGTTTGTAGTAGAAGGTCAATCTGCTTGCGTGTCGTTTGATTCGCATGGGAGATTCAGCTAAGAATTAGCGTGGAGTAGAGGGTATCTTTGGATTATGTGGTTTGCATGACAGATTGAGCGAGATGCATGTAGTACATGAAAACCTTTGATTTGCATAACAGATTGAACGCGATACATGCAGTACATGACAACCTTTGATTTGCATGGCATTGAGCGAGATGCATGCAGCATATGACAGTCTTTGATTTGCATGACAGATTCTTCAAGACATCTGCAGTAGAGTCTTTGGTTTTGTATTTTGTCTGTTTTGCATTACGAGAAGCTTGCAATAGAGACCTTTAGGCTTGTTAGAC
>NC_051409.1:6736160-6736888 GCF_015228065.2 Penaeus monodon | reverse complement strand
GCAGTAAATAGGTCTTTTTCTCTGCTTTTCCCCTACACGTGAGAGCTTATTCGCAGCTCCCACCGCAGTCAAAATTACTTTTACGGTGACTGTTAAGATTAACGATTGCCAATAAAAATGTATTGAGTATGGTTACCGTTAAACCTGCTTAAAAATTGCCGATTATTGTTTACCGAAAAGAAATTACCGACTAATTACCGACAAAACTCACTCGACTGTCGAAAAAAAAAATCCCGTTTATCGACAAAATTTACTCGATTACTGAAATAAAAATTACCGACTGCCGACAAAATGTTCTTGATTGCCAATAAAAATAACTGATTATCGACAATAGTTAATGAATACGATTGCCAGAAAAATTACCAGTGATCCATAAAATCAACTCGACTGCCGATTAACACTTTCCTGCAAACAGCTGGGAAATTTTGATCGTAAATATAGCGTCTTTTATGATATTCGAATTGTGAGGGGAAAAAAAGAAAAAAAAAGTTCCTTCTCCTTATCTTCATATTTCCAAGTCCTTCCTTATTATCGAAATTTCTTATTATCCATCTTTCTTTCTTCACCTTTTTATTGCATTGCTCCATGTTTTATTCGGTTTATCGTTATTATCCCTTTTCTTTTCTTCTATTTTGTCAATTTCCTTTATTACCTAAAATGTGTTAACTTTACATATCCAGAAAAAATAACGCATTATTCCCCTGAGATCTGCAGTGCGTTGCTTTTGT
>NC_051409.1:6735810-6735985 GCF_015228065.2 Penaeus monodon | reverse complement strand
ACCTATATACAATTCAAACTTTTTTTCAAGTATTTACTCAGAATCTTATATCAATCCTCCCTGCGGCTGAAAATGGCGCCATTCCTTCAAATTTAAATAATTTGGTTTCGGCGCCGATTTCTCTCCCTTTTGCCTCCGCTTTTCTCACAGAAGAATTACTCACAACTCAACATGA
>NC_051409.1:6735659-6735767 GCF_015228065.2 Penaeus monodon | reverse complement strand
ATTTTCCCACATTTTTCTCTTCAGGAAAACCGTTCGTGTTGTCGATTTTCATTAACAAAGTGACGTCATTTTCTGTGGGAATTTTATTCATAGTTAATGAGTTTCCTC
>NC_051409.1:6735436-6735623 GCF_015228065.2 Penaeus monodon | reverse complement strand
AAGCTCGTCGAAGGAAACTCCGCCCTTTTCCTATATTATATCTCGTTTATTTGACTTCCTTTTGACTTCAGGAAAACCCCACTTTTCATATATAATTTTTGAAAGGCTATTTTTTTTTCTTATTTCTGCTTTTTAAGAACAGGTTAGATTTATTATTATGACTGAGTTGCCGTTGCGATGATGTTGA
>NC_051409.1:6734680-6735000 GCF_015228065.2 Penaeus monodon | reverse complement strand
ACGGATATAAAGTGTACGTCATTTTTGGAAACTCCCAAAAATCCTTGCCTTCCGCACCCTTGATTTTAAGCTTCAATCTATCTAAAGTTTGCTTGTTTTTTTCAGTCAATTAAACTCTCTTAAGCTTCATCTTTATCTATATATTTCGTCGAGTTTTATTTCTTTTTATCTGTCTTTACTTGTTTTGGATCTATCTATCTGTCTTTATTTTTGTGTTTCGCTTCGCCTATCTTTATTTTCATCTATCCGTGTATTCATTTGTACTTTTTCCTACTTTATCTGTCTACTTTTTTCTACAAATTTGTTATTCTTTGTAGATT
>NC_051409.1:6733943-6734368 GCF_015228065.2 Penaeus monodon | reverse complement strand
GTACGCACACACATGCAGACACAAAAACACGAAAATAAATCTCACAACTGCCTCACTTAAAAAGAAAATACAATCTTATTGTAGGAAAAACAGGTTGATAAAGAATATTCCACAGATCACTGTATCTAACACGGTATATCGGCATCCCCTCCATAACCATTAATAAAATAACGCTCAGTTTTTTTGTGTTTTTTTTTTCACATTTCATTAATACGTAAAACACCCGTTTTTTTCATAATTACGTAAATCACGCTCTTTTTCACATTTCATCATTACGTAAAACACCGCTCTTTTTTGTGTTTTTTTCACATTTCATCATTGCGTTCCTATTCCCTCCTTTTATTCATGTTACTTGTTTTGTTTTGTTTATCATTATTCCATCAATATCTTCCCATTTTCTCCATCTATTTCGGTTTTGTTGTTTG
>NC_051409.1:6733597-6733774 GCF_015228065.2 Penaeus monodon | reverse complement strand
AATCCGTGATTCCAACCACGAAAAATCCCTTCTCTGTGTTCTTAAGGATTTCTCTTTCGTCCTGAGGATTTTGTAAGGAAATCTGGTCCTACAGGATTTACAGGCTATTCTACAGATAAAGAAAATCTAAAAAATAAAAAATCCACATTTACTGCGATCACTTCATCCCTCTTGCCT
>NC_051409.1:6733120-6733374 GCF_015228065.2 Penaeus monodon | reverse complement strand
ATCAAAAACCCGCTTCAATAGATACGAAAAAATGAAGTGAAATTAACACATACACGATTAAAAGGGAAAATATACACCAGATCCATTAGCGTCCAGTAGGCACAAAAAAAATAATAAAAACAGAAAATGGATAAATGCATCTTAAAGAAAAAAAAATCAATTAATGTTTAATAGATAAAAAAAAATAATAATAATAATTAAAAAGATACATGATTAAAGCAAGATGTCTGAATCATTACCGCTCAATAAACTAG
>NC_051409.1:6732702-6733009 GCF_015228065.2 Penaeus monodon | reverse complement strand
GATGAACAATATGCGAAAATATATACATAGATTTCGAAAACAGTTTCCATATCCTATAAACCAATATTACTACCCATATTTCCATATTCAATTATCGACCGTATATCATCAAAGGAATTTTTTTAAAAAAATATATATATACCCACATCCAAAATAAACCTTAAACCTCATGCCTCTTCAACACGCTCTTCCTCACACTCGCCCACACTCACACAACAGAAAACGGGAGCTCTAGCACACACCTCTTGACGCGGTCGTGGTCTGCCACTCACTGACCGCGCGAGCCCAGGTGAGGCACGACCTCGGG
>NC_051409.1:6730551-6730832 GCF_015228065.2 Penaeus monodon | reverse complement strand
GTGCCTGACAACCCCAAGGTTAAGGCAGAATGAGGAATGACTCGTATCAATAAAGATAAATGAAATAAAAACCAATGGACCCGAATCAGTAAAGGAATAAAAAAAAAGTGAGGAAAGATTTTTACACCAGGAAAGGATCTGGTAGTAAGCTATCAAGGATTAGAACGTTTATGCAAATTGAATATCATAAAAGACATAAATGACTTTATATTTATACGCCCGTACTCTCCACGTGGCAGCACAGTGGTAAAAAATTTATTGGCAGTCGCATTCAAGTCATT
>NC_051409.1:6729566-6729689 GCF_015228065.2 Penaeus monodon | reverse complement strand
CGAAAACAGATACAAGGAGTATGAGAAACCAGCACAAAACCAGTCGAATTCAACCACAGTGACACAAGACACTTGCTAATCGCTTAAAACATCTCGAGAGTGATGCCCCGTAGAGACACAGAA
>NC_051409.1:6729256-6729390 GCF_015228065.2 Penaeus monodon | reverse complement strand
AAGTTAATGGAAGAGATGAAAAGGGCGATGTGTGGGGAGATAAGGACGTCGGGATAAGGAGAAGGGACGCGAGAGAAACGGGGACAAATGAAAGAGAAAACAGATGAGGCGACGTCACAGCGGAGATACGGGCC
>NC_051409.1:6728217-6728717 GCF_015228065.2 Penaeus monodon | reverse complement strand
AGAAAATAACGAAGGAAGGGAAATAAAAGAAAAAGAATGGGAGAGGATTTGGAGGACAAGCGGTAATAAGAAAAAGGTGTGAAAGGAAGAAGAGGAGAAGGAGGAAGAGGAAGGAAAGAAAATAAGAAACAAAAAAAAAACAAGAATAGATGAAAAAAATACAGAAAGAATGGAAGGGAGGAAGAAAATGAAGAGAGAAGAACAGAAAAAAAAAACTAAGAAAGAGATAATAGGAGGAAGAGAAGGAAGAGGAAGAAAAGAAAGTGAAACAAGAAAAAGAAAATACAGAAAAAATGGGAAGAAGGCAGAACAAGAAGAGAAAATATAAGAAAAGAAAATAACCATAAGATAAGCATAATAGAAGGAAGAGGGGAATTAGAGAATAAAGAAACAGCAGATGATAACGAAGAGGAAGTATCGAAGGATGAGGAGGCAAGGAGGATGAGAGAAGGATTACTAAAAGTAGGCATAGGATACGCCAAGTCACGTGGGAGCAGCAG
>NC_051409.1:6727137-6727515 GCF_015228065.2 Penaeus monodon | reverse complement strand
ATGTAACTACGCGCTCCCTCCCCCCTTCCCCCTTCCCCCCTCCCCTCCCCACCCTTCCCCCTCGTCCTACCCCCCCTACCTCCCTCCATGCACCCCCTACCCCTCCCACCCAAAATGATATTGGCGCCTCGCATTTTCAGTGGGAAATTAACTGTCAGTCTGGCCGTCTGTTTCACCGGATTTTAAACAGGGCCTCTGCTACCAATAATCTCTAGCGAAAGGGTGAAACATGCGACGGAAATGAGATATTGGTGCAAGACTTCAATACTACGCCTTATCTGCAACGACGTCGAGGCATGTGTACGTTCACATTGATGGTGATATGTACACGCACACGCGCGCACACGTACACACATATACGTAAATGAGCTTAAACAC
>NC_051409.1:6726848-6727064 GCF_015228065.2 Penaeus monodon | reverse complement strand
CAAAAAATTCAAATTTTCCTCGATAGTCACTCCTCCTATATCTCCAACAAAGTCATAGTCTATGCTTCCGAACGTATTGATGCTGACAAGGTGTTTGATCTTCCAATAAACAGGTGTCCCATTTCAATAGGTGCGTTTCGATGCTTTCACGCGATTTTACTGATGAATTGGGCTTTTTTGTTCGTATATAATTAATTATACATTTTATGACCTGCA
>NC_051409.1:6725773-6726016 GCF_015228065.2 Penaeus monodon | reverse complement strand
AGGACCGACAAAACATTAAGCGAAATTAAGCGATCGACGCAAATTTCTTTCTCTCAAGTCACCCCACCCCTCCTACACCTGCGTTTTCTGTGTCACACCTGGCTGGCTGCCCGACTGGAGCTGTCCACGTCAGGCGCCGTTACACATCGTCCGGGGATGTAGCTCAAGTGGTAGAGCGCTCGCTTAGCATGTGAGAGGTACGGGGATCGATACCCCGCATCTCCAAGCTATTTTCACTTCGAT
>NC_051409.1:6724911-6724990 GCF_015228065.2 Penaeus monodon | reverse complement strand
CGATTTTAAGGAATAACTAAGTGATTCTGAAAGTATGATATTTAGTATAAGACGTGACATATCTTGCCCACACACTCAT
>NC_051409.1:6724310-6724511 GCF_015228065.2 Penaeus monodon | reverse complement strand
CCTTTTTTTTTTCAAGACTATTAGCATGGACAAGAAAGAAGCTGAAGAAAAGTTAAAAATAAAAAAAATCTACCCTAAAAAAATACAGAAAACTGAGAATAATTAAACTTGTCATAGAAAGTTGTTCTTTTTAATGGATAACTAAGTAATTTTGTAAGTATACGTGGTAGAAGAAGTGACATATATGTGTATTTTTATTAG
>NC_051409.1:6723977-6724099 GCF_015228065.2 Penaeus monodon | reverse complement strand
CCAAGGGACCCGGGCCCAGGGCCACCCACCAAGAGGGGGCCTCCGGACTATAATGTATTGACAGTTGGTGTAAAAAATGACAAATATGATGTAAATTTTCTGTTTAATTATTTTTCTGTATT
>NC_051409.1:6718758-6718831 GCF_015228065.2 Penaeus monodon | reverse complement strand
CGGTGCATTACAGACCAATCAAGAAATGCGAGAAAATTTTAAACAAGATTTTTTTTGGAAATCTACCAGAGGC
>NC_051409.1:6715778-6715848 GCF_015228065.2 Penaeus monodon | reverse complement strand
AACACTATCGTTGAGCTACCTGGTTTGCCCAAACGATTTTTACTCTAATAGCTTAAGGCTAATAACTTAA
>NC_051409.1:6713670-6714146 GCF_015228065.2 Penaeus monodon | reverse complement strand
AGAGCTAAGACAAGGTCTTATACACGTTTATCCTTTCTTTCTGCTTAGTCTTAATTTTAATATGAAAATGCAAATGCACAAGATATACGCCAATTTTACTAATTGCAGTAGCGAGTGGGTATAGATAAAGAAAAATTACGAAAGAATTTTAATTATTCAGATGAAAGTGACGTGCTTCGTCGAGCTCTTATAATCATTCGAGTGCGAGTGAAAAATAAATAGATAAAAAGACAGATTATGAACGTAGTTTCCCTGGTGGAGTTGTGCAAACCCCGTAGATAAATCACCTAAACGGGAACTGCAATACATGGTAAAATAAGATAAACCTTCCGGAAGAAGAGAGAAAGAAAAATGAGAGAAAAAATAATAATAAAAAATATACAAAATTCGGGATTCCTCAAGTCAGAAAAGAAAAACTAGAAAAAAATGACAGTGGGCTTACGTCTCACTACCATACGCTTACCGTCTGTCTCGTA
>NC_051409.1:6713442-6713622 GCF_015228065.2 Penaeus monodon | reverse complement strand
TAACACTACTGCCCACTACGCGTGAGAATGTCTTCTGAAACTGAAATTTTGGAGATATACAAGGAGTGCCTTCGAACTGAAGTGTAATGAGAATATGTGTTATGATGAAAAGGTGTGATAAGAAAATGACTTGATGCAATACAACGAATGCATCTGATATCAGGGAATGATCTTAATATA
>NC_051409.1:6712519-6712867 GCF_015228065.2 Penaeus monodon | reverse complement strand
GTATTTTGTGGTGGGGAGATGTTGCCTAGAGACGCTTCCAAAACCTTCTCTTTTTTATTTGATTTTTTTTAGGGTAAGGACCATTTCAGCAATGTTTTCTTTTTCTTTTTTATGAAATTTGCACTTGCCTGTTGTTGTTTTGTGATTAGATATAAGATAATTTCCTGTAAAGTTTCCACGAAAGCAAATAGCATGGTTCAAAGCATTAGTTCAACAAGTGTTCCATATTAATTGTGCTAAGCAAGCGGATGCGCCTTTCTAGCAGTGTTGCCAGACTCATTTCTACAAAACGGAGGCCAGTCAGTTGACCCATTGATTGGCCTTCGCTCCACAAATAGGTAAAATCTG
>NC_051409.1:6711909-6711997 GCF_015228065.2 Penaeus monodon | reverse complement strand
CTTCATAAATGTCCATTTTCTTAATTTGATTTCGCATATTTTGGCCTCATGGTCTATAAAAAGACACACAGTGAGAAACTAGAAACAA
>NC_051409.1:6710537-6710647 GCF_015228065.2 Penaeus monodon | reverse complement strand
CCTCTCCATGTCCCGTGGACGTCCAACTGCCCGACGAAAATCTACAAAGAGAAGAACTGATGTCCCCTTTTCGGTCCCTCTCAAAACGTCATTCATTCAAGTGACGTCTA
>NC_051409.1:6709272-6709616 GCF_015228065.2 Penaeus monodon | reverse complement strand
AGGTGGTCCAGTCCAGTAGTTATCACTGTGGTCACTCTGCGCATATTCATGCAAAGAAGGCAAGGGAGATCTCCCAGCAATTATAACAGGATTATGTTGAACAATCACTAGGGTGTAGGAGATTCACTGAAGCCTTTGGCTGCCTGTGGGTGACTCATTGAAGCCTCCTGGTTGTCTGCGGGGGATTCGCTGAAGCCTTCTGGTTGCCCGTGGGTGACTCACTGAAGCCTTTTGGTTGGCTGTGGGTGACACACTGAAGCCTCCTGGTTGCCTGTGATTGACTCACTGAAGCCTGCTGGTTGCCTGTGGGTGAATCGCTGAAGCCTCCTGATGTGATGATACCC
>NC_051409.1:6706814-6707153 GCF_015228065.2 Penaeus monodon | reverse complement strand
ATGAGCTGTAGGAGTTAATGAAATTTGGATAATCTTTTCCATAGAGTTATTGATATCTATTTACATGGCGGCAACACTAAGATGAGGAAAACCCAAGGACACTCTCATAAAGAGAAGAAAAAAAATTCACATAATGATTTATAAAGAAATCTGCGTAGACAATTGACAACGTCGGAAATCAAGAAGAAACCAGGTCGTATCATAGCGGCAAAGACGAAAAATCCTTCATTGGATCAAATTTCCCCGCGCAACTTTCATAGTACTGTGACATCACGACCAATCACGTCACGGCAACTATATCGCTTTCATATCTGTCATACCATCTCATTTACTAATCTG
>NC_051409.1:6706035-6706179 GCF_015228065.2 Penaeus monodon | reverse complement strand
ATATCTGTATTATAATCATGACTCTTTTTACCTTTAGTCATTTGATATTCAGTATAAAGATTATTTCTAATACAACCACAGAAGAAGTCAGCAATCAGAGATCGAAAAATAGGTATCAATACATGTTCGAGAGGTGTCATCATC
>NC_051409.1:6702993-6703697 GCF_015228065.2 Penaeus monodon | reverse complement strand
AGCAATCCATGGGTAAAAATAATCTAGGCCTATTTCGCCTGTGTTCCATGGATAAAATATAAAATTTCTAGGCATATTACGACTGTTTCAGTCCATGGATAATAAAAATCAGGGCCTATTTATCAAATGCATAAATAAAAACATTTGGTCTGAGATATAATACCCTTGTCATGCTAGTTACTACCTCCCCCCCCCCCCCCACGCTGTTCAGATGTTCAGAACACCTGCGTGATAGAATCGGTTCTGACTATGTTCTGTAGCATGTAACTTATGTACTGTAGCATGTATTTGTTCTTCTAAACATCGTTTTCATCTAAACATTTTCTTCTAAATATCATTTTCGTCTACACATTTTCTTTTAAACATCATTTTCTTATAAACATCATTTTCATCTAAACATTATTTTCTTCTAAACATAATATTCTTCTAAACATCACTTTCTTCTAAACATAATTATCTTCTAAACACCATTTTCATAATAATCTAATACTACACAGATTTCTTTAAAACAGCACACTTAACCGCTAATGCTCGGCGTAATAATACTGAACATTAATACTAAACATGATTCTTCTACGCAAATTAATTACAAGTTTTTTATTCTATTTTCAGCCTTTCGTCCTTTGTGATCCGGTGTCCCCAATGTCCTTGTAAGACCCTTCACTGAAATATGATTTTGCACTAATCATTTTAAGGCTCTAACA
>NC_051409.1:6700657-6700759 GCF_015228065.2 Penaeus monodon | reverse complement strand
AGCCATTTACCACCACCCGTCGGCGGTGAAATGTCGACATCTATACAGATTTTACAAACTAGTAAATCATCATCATTCAGTTCGATTTTGGAAAAACAAAAT
>NC_051409.1:6700449-6700604 GCF_015228065.2 Penaeus monodon | reverse complement strand
CAATGCTGGCTGGTTGATTAAAAACGAAATCGAGTCTTTGTTCATTAACTTCCTTCTGTGAATGTAACCATTAACACTTACTCTCTCGAAACCCATTAGTTCTGATTATGGCTGACTGACATAAAGTTAAGTGAGGTATTAAATTTGGAAAAAAT
>NC_051409.1:6699829-6700415 GCF_015228065.2 Penaeus monodon | reverse complement strand
TTGATTTTTGCCCTAATAATTACTCGTCTTCGTGTGGACGGGTGACGGATCACGATTTTTACCAAACAGGGTAGAAAATTGAGGAGCTACGTGCATAAAAGATTTAAAGTGATGCCCCTTTTAAAACTTTATTTATTGACATAAAAAAGTATTGGAACCAGAACGTATGTTTAGAAATGATTACTTCCACCTGCATTCTCTCTCACCACACCTGTGCACCGAAGCCATTGTGTGAATGCCATCTCCAACACGTATCACGACCAACGACTACTACAATACACCCTTCATATCTGTTTATTTCACACAAATGATTATACGATGTAGGAAATAAGTCGCTGCATTTGCATGGTGATTAGTGTCAGCAAGTTAGCAGTAATATCAATGTTCGTCTGACCATTATAAAATTCATGGAATCAGCCCTTTAACTATTTATAATATTATGCGGATGTTTGGAGTGCGATTTATACACCTCAGGCTATCATCAGTTTGCGAATTTTGGGCTGCTCAGACTTAGGATGATGAGTCATATTAACATTAATTAACTGGTAACGCCTTCAAGGTTCAGAGCCTCTACGTGCTCATTTAC
>NC_051409.1:6698947-6699810 GCF_015228065.2 Penaeus monodon | reverse complement strand
TAGGTAGCAAGTATTTCACATATTTTCTTCGTGATTCTATGCTTTCAAAGGTCAAATATGCACAGGTTATTCACTAATTCTAACTCATATTATTTTTTACATCCAGTAATTTCCCTAAATTGATCTCGAGGGAAGAATGGGGGGACAGATTATGTACCTAGAATACGAACAAGCAGAACCATCCAGAGTTGCCACTTTAGATTACCCACAGATCTAAGGGACAAATTACCTTACTCGGGACTTTGTTAGAGGAGGTGGGGGGCAAATTTCGCTCGTAGTCTGAGTTGATTTTCATGGGAATCTATTTAATTTTAGGGAAATTCTATGGAATTATATGAAGTTTGACAGAAACTTATGGTTGATTTTACCATAAAAATATAGACTTTAGGTAATATTATGAAAATTATTAAACAGGTGATGTTAAATGAGTCAAGTACTCATGTTTTAATCTCAGGATCTCATTGCAAGTATCGGATAATGCATGATGTAATTAATACGAAGCCTGTGCCAAGGTGCTCTGATGAAAACCTGCCTAAACCTATGTTTTTGGAGCATGTTTTATTATGCTTTGAATCGGTGAACTTTGGTTACAAGTTCACCATCTGTGCAGCTGCCTGATCTCTAAACAAAGCTCATATCAGCTTTTGTTTAAGGACAGGTACAAAACATCTGGACTTGAACTCATATGTCGAGTACAGATATGTTGACCAGACAATGTAGACATTCTTCTAATGCTGAATAAATACCACTTTTATTGCCCCCTGTTGGTGGTAAGCATAAGTCGACTTTTGAGGAGTTAGATGATCTCAAAAATGAATGGTGCATCAAAGGACTTCATAAATGGCCCAAAAACTGTTTGGGTC
>NC_051409.1:6698300-6698860 GCF_015228065.2 Penaeus monodon | reverse complement strand
GGGGAGGCGATTCGAATGAAATGAATATTCTACAGAACAATAAAATCTAATTTCTTTCTGGCATTGTTTTCACTACAGAAATTATCTCTTCTAAGATGAATATTGTTCATTCTAAACATGTAAATCACCTCAAGCATAAATCAGACTGCCTCATTACTGTCAATTATGTGTAAACTCTGCTAAGCGGTGTGTGATTTGTAAAATGTAAATTCAATATGAAGTTCTATTAATTTTCCTAATTCTGTGCATTTATGTAAAGACTTTAAAATATGCTAAGTCAGGAGAATATATATATATATGTTTTCGTTAGTTAAGAAATACCCGTAAGTACGTGATTTTCATAATAACTGTACGATGTAAACAAACATGGTTGCTTTCTTTTGCGAGCTGTGATAGATTATTTCTTTACGGAATATTATTAGAAAATGAATTGCTAATTCTTCAGGAATTTTCATGGGATTTTCTTTTAAATTTGTGGTATTTTATGGGGGAGGGATAATTAATCTGCGGGAAATGGCTTCTAGAAGAGTGGCAATAATTATTAATAAGCAATCCTGTAT
>NC_051409.1:6697774-6698005 GCF_015228065.2 Penaeus monodon | reverse complement strand
TTCGAGTCATTAATTCAACGATTTTGAAATGTTTTCTCCTCTCCAACTTTATCGCTTTTGTCTCATTTCTATCGTTTTATTTCTCGTTTTTTTCTCTTACTTTCTATTCGTCTTATCTTCCTCCTTCCTCTCTTTTCTTACCATGCGAATGCGATGACGGAGCCTAGACTTCGGATTAAGATTTTTCTACCTTATTTATCTACCAATATCTGCACTTTAGTTAAATTTTGC
>NC_051409.1:6696579-6697499 GCF_015228065.2 Penaeus monodon | reverse complement strand
AATCGTTGATTACTAACTCCAATCAGCGCCGAAATCGTGGTTCCAGCGTCGGATTCGCATCATTTGCGATAATGGTGGTAACTTTGGTCCAGACCAGGGTTATCGCTGAAGAGACCCTCGGAGGCGCTGAAGAGACACCTCGGAGGCGCTGAAGAGACCGTCGGAGGCGCTGAAGAGACCGTCGGAGGCGCTGAAGAGACCCTCGGAGGCGCTGAAGAGACCCTCGGAGGCGCTGAAGAGACCCTCGGAGGCGCTGAAGAGACCCTCGGAGGCGCTGAAGAGACCTCGGAGGCGCTGAAGAGACCCTCGGAGGCGCTGAAGAGACCTCGGAGCGCTGAAGAGACCCTCGGAGCGCTGAAGAGACACTCGAGGCGCTGAGAGACCCTCGGAGGCGCTGAAGAGACCCTCGGAGGCGCTGAAGAGACCCTCGGAGGCGCTGAAGAGACCCTCGGAGGCGCTGAAGAGACCCTCGGAGGCGCTGAAGAGACCCTCGGAGGCGCGGAAGAGACCCTCGGAGGCGCTGAAGAGACCCTCGGAGGCGCTGAAGAGACACTTGGAGGCGCTGAAGAGACCTCGGAGGCGCTGAAGAGACCCTCGGAGGCGCTGAAGAGACCCTCGGAGGCGCTGAAGAGACCCTCGGAGGCGCTGAAGAGACCTCGGGGGCTGAAGAGACCCTAGGAGGCGCTGAAGAGACCCTCGGAGGCGCTGAAGAGACCCTCGGAGGCGCTGAAGAGACCGTCGGAGGCGCTGAAGAGACCGTCGGAGGCGCTGAAGAGACCCTCGGAGGCGCTGAAGAGACCCTCGGAGGCGCTGAAGAAGTCATCCTCGAAGACCAGATGAAACAGTTGCCCAACATTGAGCAACATTTCAAATATGTTGCTCCACAGTTTAGCGTCTGTTGCGAAACAATTGCGAGATTT
>NC_051409.1:6696442-6696544 GCF_015228065.2 Penaeus monodon | reverse complement strand
TTTGAGCAACTGCTTCAGATACGGTGTTGCGCATCGAAGTATTTTGGTCTGATCGAGGCTTAAGGATGAGTGATGGTTCAGTGGTTCGAAACATCTGAGGTG
>NC_051409.1:6693491-6694845 GCF_015228065.2 Penaeus monodon | reverse complement strand
TCTAGGATTTTATTTCATGAGAGTTCGTGAATCACTGAGACTCGTAATTCGTTTTTGCTGAGTTGGCTGCTTATATCAAACAGATGCGACCATGTGAACATTACCAGATGTATGAGAATTTCAGTAAGGCTGAGAATTGGATTAAAACTACAAAAGATATGCTAATGGCATGTGTAGATGTATACGTTTATATTTGTGATGCGTCGGTTTATAAGTTATAAATGAGCATAACTTTGATTCGAATTTCGACATAAAAACCGACGGTTAAAGTCTGTTTTTCGTATTCCTATCCATTTTTTTTTTTTCATTGTATTTCGATTTTCCGCTTCGTTTTCGACTACCTTAAATAACGTAGCATAATTTACTAATAAGAAGCATATCAATTATTTTTTTCTTATGAACAGATTAAGTATATACAGTGTATATTAAGGATATAACTGTTTGCATGAATGTCACGAATTTTACAGAGAAAATACACAATAATACTCCTCCATCAACAGGTGAATGCACTTACCTGAAAATCGGCGTGTGAACGTAAATATCTGGAAAACAATGCACCTCTAAATGATCGGACTCATACGGTCACAGGCCCTCCTGCAATTCGGTCTGTGCAAAACTCTGAGCTTGTTGACTTGAATAAGTATATTTTGCAATCGTGAGCAGAGAAGATACGGGCCCATATCAGAATTTCGGCATTTCCCCCTTATTGTTATTGTAAAAGGGTGATGAGAGCCAATCCATTCCCTTCAGTGTTATTTTGAAAGGGAATACGAGCCTATATCAGAAATCAGCATTCCCTTTTACTGTTTTTCCGAAAGGGGGATACGAACCCATCTCTTCCTTTCAATAATATTCTGAAAGGGGAATACGACCTACATTTTCCCTCCAGTGTTATTCTGAAAGGGGGATACGAGCCTATCTCTTCCTTTCAGTATTATTCTGAAACGGAAATGTCTGCCTATATCTTCCCTTCAATTTTATTCTGAAAGGGGGATACGAGCCTACATCAGAAATCCAGCATTCCCCTTAACTGTTATTCCGAAAGGGGGATACGATTCCATCTCTTCCCTTCAGTGTAGTTCCGAAAGTGGGGTACGAGCCTACACCTTTCCTTCAGTGTTATCCTGAAAGATGTCCGGCCAACAGCAGCAGTCCTTTCCTAAGTTTCCTATCCTTCTCTTCGTAGTCGTAGTCACGGGGGTTAGCCTCTACAGAACCCTGGGCACAGTAATGAACGAGCAGGTGACGCTACGGTTCCGTAACCCGCGCCCAGGTCCTCAGCAGAAACCGACGGAGGCGCTGAAGAGGCCTTCGGAGGCGTTGCAGAGACCCTCAGGGGCGATGAAGAGACCGT
>NC_051409.1:6693299-6693445 GCF_015228065.2 Penaeus monodon | reverse complement strand
CACCCTCGAGGACCAATTGAAAATGAAACCGAAGGTGGTTCTTTTCTGGACGTCTTGGTTCGGGGGTCCGTGGTCGGCCAAGAAAGGCGTCCTCACCAGGTAGATTTTCGCTGGCTGGTTTTGTTCGGGTTTTGGCTATTGACTGA
>NC_051409.1:6692724-6692856 GCF_015228065.2 Penaeus monodon | reverse complement strand
ATTTTGCTACCGTTTATTAAATTTAATATCTTGAAATAAATTTTTAAATAAAATATATGACATATTTCGCAATAGTCCAAGAGACCACAGAAAGAAGTTTGAGGGAAGTATTCTGTGAAAGATATCATTTGT
>NC_051409.1:6692190-6692527 GCF_015228065.2 Penaeus monodon | reverse complement strand
TTGTGAAAATTAGTACAGAACTGTTTAGAACTATACAGTATATGACATGCAGGCCATACAGTAATGAATACACGTAGGTATTTGGAATATTTAGACAATAAACACGAGCGTGTACTCGGGTGTTCTCTGGCTTTCTGGTTGGTTATGTAGTAAATTTACCTTTACAATAGTACGTAACCAAGTTTACTGATTAGATGCAATTTCCACTGCAGTATGCAGATCACTTCGGTGTGGTCTTTACAGATTTTAACTTCTTTACAGAAGAGCTTGGCCGTTGCAGAAATTCAGTTCATTTTCTGTTTGTGTTCCTTTTGCTATTCAGCTATCAAGGTTCATG
>NC_051409.1:6690502-6691907 GCF_015228065.2 Penaeus monodon | reverse complement strand
ATGTTAGTCGTTTGTGTAAATAACTCATGTTTATTTTGTTTCGAGCAGCAGTGATTCATGAAGATACACTCAGCTATAAAGGTAAAACCTGATGAATTAGGGAAAAAAAATTATTTCAATTTGGTTCTTCCCCATACATGAGGCCCAGTTTAGGAACTTCTGCTATAGGTCATTAAGCTTGGATGTCAGTGCTCTGTATATTCACTGGTTTCCTTTTTATCGTATTTTATTTGGAAATAAAGAAGTCGGTTGTTATATTTTTTTATGGTAGAGGTCTTTACATAAGATACACAGAGTTTTTTAGGGTAATTGTAAATCAGGGAACAGACCTACACTAAACTACTGAAAAAATTTACCCCAACCTTTGTTCCGCTTTTTTAACACAGTCCTCTGGTTGGTATGTTGAATGCAATTGGGAGGCCAGCAGCCTCACTGAGTCTTGAATCAGTGCCAGGGAACCGGGCACTGCCTTTCGCCAGTGGCACCTCCTCTTTATCATTACTAAAAATACTGATTTTCCCCATTTGTCACGTTAACTGGTAGCGACACAGGCATCTTGGGAGTAACAGTCAGATTTCGTATTTATAGTGTCTTCCTTCAGCTTCACTACCTCACTGGCATCGTAAGCATTGACGGTAACATTGGTTTCCTAAAACTGTTATTTTTCATCTTTGTATTGTCTTATTTCAAGCTTCCTTGCTTCACTATTATCTGTGTGGTCATTCGCTTTAACGTAGTAATTGCCTCAAGAACCTCTTAACGCTAACTTTCATGTGTCATCACCTACTGATATCACAGATGTTGCACAGACTGGATGAAAAAAAAATCCCCTTATCTGGCCCCCTCGTCCTTGATTGCAGGTGAGGGCTGACTGGCGGGACAGGTGCCACGGGGGAAGACACTAATGGCTGCTTTAGGTTTCCACACGGGTCACTGGGTCCTGTGTTAGGGGTTGCGAATACTGGGATACCGTTTAGGAGCACCCTTTTCGTTCTGTATTACTCACTAGCTCTACAACCTTGTCTCATAGAAACGTTGGTTCCCTCATTCATGGGCAGATGTGAGAAATTTCTTCAGCTGGTGGCATATCTAAGGGCATGGTTAATACTTCCCCCTAGGTCTGGGTTCGGATCGAAGTTATCAGCTAATTACTTACAAGCATTGCCGGTGGCAATGTGGGAGGGCCAAATCTGGGACGGCAGTGCTTTGTCAGTGCTAGGTCGTTCCTAGCAAGCATGATGGTCCAGAAATTGAGACAGGTACAACACCTTCTTCCACTACAGTATTACAATGAGACATTGTACTGATAGTTTACCACATAGCACACCTCTTTGTAGTATGGTCGTTTCCCATGCAGATGCAATGGGGATGGTCAGCATGGGTGCACATGGTTGGTGGCTTGTAT
>NC_051409.1:6689959-6690281 GCF_015228065.2 Penaeus monodon | reverse complement strand
GTTCTCCAAGGTGCCAGCAAAACCACCATTACCTTTTTTACTATTATTAGCAACAAAGAAAAATAACAACCAACACTGCGTCCATAAATCAAGAACAGGTGTACAAGTAATAGGTGCTATTCACATATGTAGGTGTAAGAACACTTGTGGACATTAGAACCGCCTGATAAATGCAGGTCTGCACAACTAGCAATTTTGTGCCATAAAACACTGCATAGAACCTCTGTCATATTGCTGTAATATTAAATGATACTAATCTGACCTCGTGATTCGGCACAAATACAGTAACTATGCCAAAAGAAAAATGTAATACTTATAAAAC
>NC_051409.1:6688818-6689708 GCF_015228065.2 Penaeus monodon | reverse complement strand
ATAAATGATATGGGTGTTGCTTGATCGACTAACCGGGATTCGCGGCACATAACAAAGCATTTCTGATAGTCACCATAACTCATTTCACTGTCTATGTGTATCTGCTTGCCTGTCGATGTATGTATGTATTGTATTATCGAGCATCAGGCAGGTCTTAGGATGGGCGATGGGGGGAAGAGGAGGAGAAGGAGTTGTAGAGTTGGGGTTGTAGAATCTCGCGACCCCTACTTTGAGATCCCCTGGATTAACCGACGGAGACATTGATTAACCGAGTGCCAGATGAAATTATAAACAAGGCAAACAAACCTTTCATTCCCCTTATTTTTTTTTCTCCACCAGACACAAGCTAAGTTTGAATTACAAATGCAAAACGAGCAAATTTGTTAATTTGTATATTTGAGCATAAACTCTTCCCGGCTCTATCTAAATGCCAGAAACTCACTGACGCGATAGAGAAGTCGGAACAGGTATAAAAAAGAAAACGTGGGTGAGAAAATGCAAAAAAAGATAGGGACATAAAGATGAACAAAGCTAGAGATGATGACATAGATAAATATGGAGAGACAAATAGAGGTATGAAGGTAAAGACATAACAATAGTTAAAGACACAAATATAAACATTGGTGAAGATATAAAGATAAATAGAGACAAAATAAATACATAAAGACAGAGATACAGAGATTAATAAATATTTATAGGGAGAGAGATAAAGATAAATAGGAATATAGAGATAAGCTACTGATAGGGATAGGGCATAGACATGGGTATAAGAAATATATAAATAGAGGTATGGTAATATCAAGAGAAACAGAGAGAGATTGAGGAATAGAGCTAGAGGTATAGAGATACAAAAGAAATACAAAAAGAAATGGAGGTAAAGAGATATAAAT
>NC_051409.1:6688609-6688743 GCF_015228065.2 Penaeus monodon | reverse complement strand
GACACTAGAATTTGCACAATAATACTTAGCTCCACACATCATACCCACAACTGAAACCATAGCTACTATTACGATGTCTGCATTTGTAATTCGCAAAAGTCCTATCTGAACCATTTTTGTTTATATATTCAGAA
>NC_051409.1:6686742-6688494 GCF_015228065.2 Penaeus monodon | reverse complement strand
AATAATTTAAAAAATAATAATAAATAAAAACTTTCCTGGTCTTCATAAATTACAATTAATTTCCACATGTCCTATATACATATATAAAAATAAAAATACATTGCTTTCATACATATTCTTCATAAAGTGTAAGCACATGCGTATTGGCGTACATCTATATCTCCCTTACCCAAAGACGCACAGAATAGCGTGCGATCTTACATACAAATACCTTATAGGCGTATAACATATACCACGTCTACCTCTACTCGATATAAGTGTTCATAGATACTGTTCCACGTCCTTTCTCCCCTTCCCTTGAACCGTGCTATCGTTCTGCACACAGATTTGGCACCCATTCCGTGGAAGAACTACGAGAGGACGGCTGCCCGGAGCCCAACTGCATCTTCACCACAAGCAAGGCCATGTTACCCCTCGCCGACGCTTTGCTCTTTGTCTCGCAGTAGTGAGTGTCGGGAGTGAGTCTTGTTCCTTTGTATTTTGGTCATGATTGATAGGATGTTTATTTGTGTTTATCTTCAATGTTTATCTTTATTTGTTTATCTTGCTCTGTGCTTTGGTCATTATTGATAGGATGTTTATTTGTCTTTATCTTCAATGTTTTATTTATTTGTTTATCTTGCTCTGTGCTTTGGTCATTATTGATAGGATGTTTATTTGTCTTTATCTTGATTTTTTTTCCTCTGTACTTTGGTCATTACTGATAGGATGTTAGTTTGTCTTTATCTTCATTGTTCATCTTTATTTGTTTATCTTCCCCTGTACTTTCCTCATTACTGATAGGACTTTTACTCATTGTTGATAGGACTTGACACGTTATTGAAAAGACCTTACTCATAGTTGGTAGGGTTTTACTCATTACTGATAGACCTTTATTCATTATTGATCGAGGCCTTCCGATAAGGATAAGGAAAAGGATTGTGCTTGGCGCGTTATTGATAGGATTTGACTCAGTGTGGATGGGAGTTTTATTCGTTATTAAGAGTCCTTTGCTTATTGTTTGTGGGGTTTACTCACTACTGATAGGACTCGACTCGTTGTTTCATAAGGCTTTGACTCATTCTCGATTGAACTTAACTCGTTGGTGGAATGGTTTTAATCACTGATGGTAGCATTTTATTCACTGCCGATAGGACTTTATTCATCCTCGGTAGGGTTCTGCCCATTACAGATAGGAATGTTTGACTCGTCACAGACAGCACTTTTACTCACTGTTGATAGGACTTTACTCATTGTTGGAAGAGTTTTACTCATTGTTGATATGACTTTTGCATATTGTTCATAGGGCTCTATCCATTGTTGATAGTGTTTTACTCATTATTGTGAGCATTTTGCTCATTAATGGAACTTTGCTCATTACCCATTGTTGACAGAATAAGGTTTTATTAATTATTGATAGGACTAACTCCGTTACAGACAGGACATTAACTATTATTGGTTAATTTTTTCTCAATGTTAATGGGTTTTCTCATTGATAGGACTTTTACTCATTGGTGATAGGACTTTGTTCATTATTGACAGCACTCTCAAGAGGAATAGGACTTTAGTCACTAATTATA
This sequence comes from Penaeus monodon, assembly GCF_015228065.2. NCBI lineage: Eukaryota > Metazoa > Arthropoda > Malacostraca > Decapoda > Penaeidae > Penaeus > Penaeus monodon. Next base: position 6,686,935 of record NC_051409.1, on the reverse strand, counting down.
ATTATTTACTCATTAATGATAACCGTTTGCTAAGTATTAAGACTTTTGTGATTAATGAGAGTTTATTACTCAGTGCCAGTACCCCACCCGTTACTGACAGTATTCAGTGATAGTCGGCGACTCATTTATACTACTCTATTAATTTTGTGATAATTATAAAATTACACAGGTGATAGTATTTGAAGTATATGCG
>NC_051409.1:6686202-6686273 GCF_015228065.2 Penaeus monodon | reverse complement strand
GGGGTTTTAGAAATGCTACAAAAGAGGCCTCTAGATTATAGGTCTTTTCTGTACAATCTCTGAGACCCCCA
>NC_051409.1:6685118-6685291 GCF_015228065.2 Penaeus monodon | reverse complement strand
CTCGAGAATATAATAATATTAGAAATTTAACATTTTCCTGAAAGTGGTCCCAATTGTACTTGTACCCAAAAGTACCAAATCTGGTACATTAGTACCGGCTTTGGCAACCCTGCCTGTCAGCAGTGGGTGTGGGTAGACGTGGAGGCGCCGCTGACATTGAGCATCCTTACCAG
>NC_051409.1:6684759-6685041 GCF_015228065.2 Penaeus monodon | reverse complement strand
GAGTGAATTGCCTGAATTTGTACTTTATTCCTCAATTCCTCAGCTTTCACCAGGGTAACTTCCCGAAAATTCGCATGCCCTGGCAGCGGTGGGTGTGGGCTGAGGTGGAGGCGCCGCTAACAGGGAGCACCCTTGCCAGACTCTCCGCCTCCAACCTGAGTCACCACGTCAACTGGACGATGACCTACCACGAGCGAGCCGACGTGGTGGCCTTCTACGGATATTTTCGCTCGCTGAACACTACTCTCCAGTAATGTATTTGCAGAGTGTGGGGATTAGAAG
>NC_051409.1:6684443-6684520 GCF_015228065.2 Penaeus monodon | reverse complement strand
CTGCCATCGTATTAATCTGATTCCTCAAAATAGTTTTATTTTATTATATATCTATTTTTTCCATTCTACACATGCGC
>NC_051409.1:6684121-6684405 GCF_015228065.2 Penaeus monodon | reverse complement strand
GCCCACTTACCGTCATCGCCCCCCCCCCCCTACCCTTCTCTGCACAGACCCGTGCGTCCAAACCTGATCGAGAACCACAGCGTCGCCCTCGCCAAGTACCGGGAAGCGCTGGCCAGGAACACCACGCTGGAGGAGGTGATGGGAGCCTCCTGGAGAAGCTACGTCAAGAGGCCGAAGGTCGTCGCTTGGATGTCCAGCCACTGCCCGACCATTTCGAGAAGGGAGGAATACGTGCTAGAGCTGGCCAAGCATATTCCGGTCGACATGTGAGAAGCGATGTTTTC
>NC_051409.1:6683486-6683609 GCF_015228065.2 Penaeus monodon | reverse complement strand
ACCGTTTACTAAGCCAGTAAACATATAGACAGTTTCACTAAAGCCTCTTTAAGGAGGCACCTTGTTATATGGGAAATAAAAGCATATTAACAGGAGGATGGTTTTGGGATGAGAGCAGGCAGA
>NC_051409.1:6682827-6683126 GCF_015228065.2 Penaeus monodon | reverse complement strand
TAGCATAAAAAAATCAGTAGGAGAAATAACTGGTGCTGAGCATCAATGAATATTCCATAACGACCCTTTCGGTTGACGGCCATTGTATTCATGAAGAGCATAATAAGGGGAGAAATTTTTTTATTACAGTCACACTCTATATGATAAAGGGATAATACGTGAATATAAAAAGTATGTGTATCTATGATTTATGTTCGGTTGACGGCCATTGTATTCACGAAGAGTATAAATAAGCGGAGATAAAGCTGTATTATAGTGATGCTCTATATAATAAAGAGATATTATGCGAATATAAAAAG
>NC_051409.1:6682434-6682574 GCF_015228065.2 Penaeus monodon | reverse complement strand
ATGATTTATGATGTTGTAAATATATGTATTTATAATGCTTTTAGTGACAGCTCTTCGTGTGGGTCTTGCTTGTTTAACTTTATTTTTTGCTTCACTTGCTTCATTTCAAGCCCAAATGATAGAAATTGGTGGGGTCATTC
>NC_051409.1:6681749-6682339 GCF_015228065.2 Penaeus monodon | reverse complement strand
TTAGTGAACCCTCTTTTAGGGATCCCTCTTTCTTCCCAATTTTGAAATCAAGATAATTTTGCCAATTCTCGATAAAGTATCATAAACTTGAGTCATTTTAGGGGTTTGGTCCTAAAATGCAATCAGATGTGATTTAAGTGAAGATTACCAATTCTCTTGTTGATGCAGAATGCTTAGATTAATACGGTTTGTTGTAACAGAAATAGAATAATATTACTTTTCTTAGTTTATGGTCAAATAATAAGGTATGGCGGTGTTTTTAATATTGAATTGTCCAGAAACAAAATTACAGCCCTAAATCCATATTTTCAAACAATTTATGACCTAAAACAGACAGTTTATAGAGTGTTTATAGAGCTGCTTAAAACCTCTAAAACAGACTGCACATAAAAGAAAATGTTTCGCCTGATATAAAGTTAACACCAGTAACACAAATTTATGCAAGTAAATCATCTGATTGATAGCCATGCTTCTCACTCCTGTGTAGATTTCCACAGGCTCCTACACAGCATTTCCATGGTGGAGTTCATGGCTGTCAGTTCTTGCTGCAGCTGCATCTTCCTCCGCCTGATTTGGATGAGTATATAGTT
>NC_051409.1:6678861-6679853 GCF_015228065.2 Penaeus monodon | reverse complement strand
ATATAAGTTGTGAATTCCAATAAGGTGTTTGACATCAATTTCTCGTTTCATTATGCCTTTGACAGAAATTTCAGTTGAGTTTGAGCTGCAATATGAGTGCAAGACACAAGCTCCAGAAATGTAAGGATATCTGGGTCAGAAGACCAAACACAGAAGCAGCTGATGTGGGATTAGAGTGTTGGCTTCCTGTTACCAGAAAACGTTCAAGTAAAGCTTCATCAAACATATACGCCAGACGGTGTTTGGTATTTGATGAAGAAAGGTCTTTAATTGACAGAGAGAGTCACGGACAAACAGCTTTGATGAGGAATGTAGTCTATTCTATAAAAAAAATTATCAGTGCACTTCTGTCCCTTCTCTACAAAATGTACTCTCATCCTTGGCAATTTCTGGCACAAAACTACGTTCTCCAGTGGTGATTTTTCTGTGAATGGGTTACCACTGCAATGGGACTTCGAGGCTTCCTTGTATTTGCACTACATTTTACAACAACTCTGCAGATAGTTAATAGTGTTCATACTGTAGGGGAGAAACTGGGGCTTGATGATCATCTATGGGCTACATAAGGTAAAGTGATAACAAATTAATCAAAAGTACTCTCCTCCCGACTCAGTCCAACTATGCTCTCATGATTCCGTATTAGCCTTATAATCAAGCTCAACATGATTTAGCAAAGTTATATGGATTTCAAAATTAAGGGCCTAAAAAGGGGGTTCTATGGGTCCAGATGTTTGAACTCCCATCATTTCTTTAAATGCTGTCCCTGTCTTAACCACAAAATATAACAAGCAAGTCCTATGGGAGATATTTTCATGACATAACACCACACCATTAAAATTCTCAGCATAGAATATTCACCTAAGCCGATTGACCTACATCTTTTACATTATTCAAAGAAACTATTAGTAGTATACCATATAAAACCCATGTTTCTCCATGCATTTTAACCTACAACCAGTATTCTCTTTCAGCATTAAGGCAATATTTAGTTC
>NC_051409.1:6678193-6678551 GCF_015228065.2 Penaeus monodon | reverse complement strand
CAGTTTAAGAACTCCTGATCTAGTTCATATATCCAGTTCACATAATAATCAATCAACTTGGTGTGTTTACAGGTATGGGAGATGTGGTTCCCAAACATGCAAGGTTATGCAGCCGCTGCATCCTGACTGCTGGGTCAAGGTCCTGAAAGACTATCATTTCTACATGTCCATGGAAAACAACCTGTGCGACCAATACATTACAGAGAAACTTTACAATCCGATGAGATACCACCTTGTTCCGGTGGTTTGGGGAGGTTAGTGGATGTTAAACTGAAAGTATAGTAGAATGACTTGTAGTTATTGGGTTTCGTTTATACGTCACGAAGGAAACTATAAACGTCTGATTGCCTAGGAAGCC
>NC_051409.1:6677400-6678130 GCF_015228065.2 Penaeus monodon | reverse complement strand
AATAATCTGCATTCCCTCTCTTAAATTAAAACTTATGGTGTCAGACAAAAAAAAGAAAACCTATTCCTTATTTTCCAATGGAAGATAGATTCAATGATATGAAAAGCTATGGCATTATTAATAGTTATTATAATTTCTGCTGTAGTCGCGGTTTTCTGAAGCCTGATCTCAATATGCATCTTTTCTCATTTTAACTTTCTCTTTTTAATTTGTCACGATAAATTCTCTTCATCTAGGCTGATTTATTTTGGGGCAGTTCTGATCAGAGGACACATCTGGTTGTGGACACGCATTTTTTTATGAAATAAACATTTCTTTCTTATTACAGGTGCTAATTATAGCCGATTTTTACCCCCAAATTCTTACATTGATGCGCGCAAATATCATCCGAAAGAGTTGGCGGCCTTACTCCTGAAACTCACACAAGATCCTGTTGCTTATGGCAAGTACGTATTGCTCGTGATACTCTGGGGGTTCAGTCTTGTGTTGGCATCGTCCCAGGAAGGAGACATCATTTGGCTGCTTTGCTGTGGCATCCCACAGAAATCTCTATGTACACGGCATTTAACAACAGAGCAGACCTCTCCTTCCACAAGTTGACTGGCCTATTCATGGTAGGGAGAAAATGAAGCTTATATTCGGGAAAACACTACTTGTAAATCAGTGCACTGTATAGGAATTCAACTGTAAGTTTAACAATTAAAACAAATCCCATGGAAGCACTGCAAGC
>NC_051409.1:6674657-6674944 GCF_015228065.2 Penaeus monodon | reverse complement strand
ATGGATAAAAGGAATGGAGAAACTATAGCTGATTTTCACTGTTTTTATTTATTTGTATAAAATAAATAAATTGCAGGTTTCGTGTCAGCTGAGTGCCCGAGATGTGCCACAGGCGGTGCGCCTGTGGCACATTCCTCTGGGCACTCAGCTGACACGAAACCTGCGATGATGAAGGTCTTCACATTACAAACAAAAGATATACTGCCTCTTAAAATCACTCTTAACGAACATACTCTTCTTTCAGTCTCCAGAGTAACTAAAAACTTCTTCCTGAGCACTTGATTGCA
>NC_051409.1:6673141-6674561 GCF_015228065.2 Penaeus monodon | reverse complement strand
CTTCTTGATTAATGTACTGTGTCATGTTCGCAGCACTTACACTGCCAATGGAATTTCACACATTTTTTATTCTACTCCAAACACTTTCTTCACGAATCACTTCTTCGCAAATCATAACTGCTATAATCAAATAGCAATTTTTATAAAATCACAACTTTCTTAAAAAATCACAACTTTCTTTACAAATCACAACTTTCTTCACAAATCACAACTTTCTTCACAAATCACAACTTTCTTCACAAATCAACCTTTTTTCCAAACACAATTCAAAAAAAACACAACGTTCTTTACAATCACAACTTCTTCACAAATCACAACTTCTTCAAAAAATCACAACTTTCTTCACAAATCACAATTTTCTTCACAAATCACCTTCTTTACAATTCACAACTTCCTTCACAAATCACAACTTCCTTCACAAATCACGATTTTCTTCACAAATCACCTTCTTTACAATTCACAACTTCCTTCACAAATCACAATTTTCTTCACAAATCACAACCTTCTTCACAAATCACAATTTTCTTCACAAATCACCTTTACAATTCACAACTTTCTTCACAATCGCAATTTTCTTCACAAATCACTGTTTTCTTCACAAATCACAATTTCTTTACAATTCACAACTTTCTTCACAAATCACGATTTTCTTCACAAATCACAACTTTCTTTAAAAATCACAACTTCCTTCACAAATCGCAACTTTCTTCACAAATCACAACTTTCCCATAATCAAATTTTAATTCACAATCACCCTTTTCATTCCAAATTCTTCAAATCGCAATTTTCTTTACAAATCACGTTTTCTTCACAAATCACAACTTTATTAAAAAATCACAACTTTCTTCAAATTTCACAATTTCTTCACAAATCCCCAACTTTCTTCAAAATCAATTTTCAACAAAACACAGTTTTTTCACAATCACAACCTTTTTCACAAATCACCTTTTTTAAAAATCACACGTTCTTCACAAACACAACGTCCTTCACAATCATAATTTTCTCACAAATCACCTTCTTTACAATTCACAATTTTCTTCACAAATCACAGCTTTCGTCACAAATTACAACTTTCTTCACAAATCACAACTTTCTTCACAAATCAATACAACCACACGTGTGACATTTATCTGCTAAAGGAAGAGAAACTTGCATTGTTATTAATGTCCCACGTAGACACACGTCACTCAGCTACTCATGACAACACTGCATAATGAAGTCGTCACATGCAAATCTCAAAAACACACTGGTGCCCTCTTTTCTTATAAAACGCACTTTCACACTTTGATTTCCGCTGCACGTGTATTCTTTGCGGTTTATAGTGTGTTCTCCTTACACTTCCCTGCTTAAAGGACAGTGGATTTTCCTCTCTCCTTCCGCGTGTCTCTTTTAACAGAAAAATCACAGCGTCATCTTAATG
>NC_051409.1:6672069-6672819 GCF_015228065.2 Penaeus monodon | reverse complement strand
GCAAAGTTAGTTACTTAGATCACTCTCTGATCACTGATTGCGGCATATTCCCTTACTTGGTAACGTAGACAGTATGTAGGGTAGAAAACAGAAAGACCACATAATACTGGTGTATTGTGAGATAGAAAATGCAAAAGATTTAAATGGCTCATAAGATATTAAAAAGATTGTTATATGTCCCTGACCACCGTGCGTGATGAATAAAGCATACAAAATAGCCTGTGGACTGGAACATAGACTGAGAAATGGTGTAGAAGATATGAAATCCTACCTTTTCATTTCAACATCAAAGATATCCCAAAGCTCCACAAACAACACCGTAACACCAAACACTTAATTTAAATGTCGACCTTCAAACTTGTGTCAACTGATCATGACGTCCCATTACCAGATACCATGTGTGGAGAGGCTTCTGGGAACCGCGCGTGGGTGGGAGTCTGTGCGAGCTGTGCCATCGCCTACATACGGACACAGAGATAAAACACCACGTCGATATTACGAACGAGAGACGAACCAACGGCCGCTGCATCAGAGTGAAGAAAAACATGTTCGGGCCGGACTCCACCTGGAAAGAAGTCATCTACAACAACCAGACGGAGTCCACGGGAACCACAAAGGGCTTGTAGTAGTGAATGAGTCAGAATGCGTGTTGGAGGGAAGACGGTGTAGGTGAATCGAAAACGGTCTGCGAAATGGAATGTCATTTTCTTGATCATGGTTAATTTTATATGAATACTGATGCAGTTTTTC
>NC_051409.1:6671806-6672000 GCF_015228065.2 Penaeus monodon | reverse complement strand
ATTGATTTGTGTTGGTGTGTGGTTAAATTGTAAGATGTCTGTTGACACGTATGTGTGCAACATCGAAATTGATTCGACTATTAATTGAAGGATAAAATTGTAAAGATGTCTATTATAATTGGAACCCAACGTAAATTTATAGTAATTATCTTGAAGGTTATTAAATGCGGGAAGGAAATTGTATTATATATAGA
>NC_051409.1:6670775-6671036 GCF_015228065.2 Penaeus monodon | reverse complement strand
AAGATTAACTTGACATGAGGAATACCATAAGCAGGATGACATCAAGTTAGGGGGAATGGCATAGAGTGGGGTACAGCAAGACCTGCCTTCCTGTTAAAAGTAAAACTTTTAACATAAATACTTAGTTCACTGAGGTTTTACTTAGGATTAGAGCTGAAATGAAGAGTGCCACAGGCGAGATGCCATCAGCTAGGGGTGTGGCAGAGAGTGGGCTTACGTAAAACTTTGGAACTCGGATCCCTAACCTGGGGGAACATAGAG
>NC_051409.1:6670384-6670660 GCF_015228065.2 Penaeus monodon | reverse complement strand
AGATGGCAGTCACTGTACGGGGCCATGGAGATTTCTATATACTGGTCAGGGGCCACAGAGTGAAAAAGGTTGGGAACCACAAATTTAGACCAAAACACTGCGTCAAGCTGAAACTTCAGTGATGAAATTGTGCTGAGAGTGTAGATGAGATAAGAATAAAGAGTATATAGTTTGTGTTTGTGTATAGTTCCAGAAATATACTTCTTGACCACATAATGTACTGTTTGCAGTTGCTGTTTTATTTTTTGTGTGACCTGGTAATTTCAGCTAACACAC
>NC_051409.1:6669657-6669770 GCF_015228065.2 Penaeus monodon | reverse complement strand
CATTTCACTGGGTTGATATATTGTGTTGTTGGTAGATATATGGTGTGTTTATTATATATATTTATTTTTTTTTATATTGTTTTTGTGATTGTGATATGATTTTTTTTTATGAA
>NC_051409.1:6669220-6669359 GCF_015228065.2 Penaeus monodon | reverse complement strand
TGTGTGTTTAGTGATTTGGTTGTGTGTGTGTAGTTTATATATACTGTGCGTGTGTCAATATATACTATATGCATATGTGTATTTTCTGTGTTTTTAGTGTGTATATTATTATGTGTTGTTGTGTAATTGTGTGGTCTGC
>NC_051409.1:6666422-6666575 GCF_015228065.2 Penaeus monodon | reverse complement strand
GCGACCCATCAACATTACCCTGTGAAGTGAACAATAATGCATGATCAGTGTTTGCAATATGCTGCAGGTTTTGAATTCGAGGAACCAACTCTAGGAAAATAATGAATACCCGTTGTCATGGTTGAACCGTCTGAGGCAACAGGACCTTCAGCT
>NC_051409.1:6665811-6666017 GCF_015228065.2 Penaeus monodon | reverse complement strand
TACAGGAGAGACAAATGAGCATAGTAATTTGCAGACGACGCAGACTTGTAAAAAAAAAATGGACATCGAAAGAATTTATAATGAGAACTTGTTCTTAGAAAATACAATCAGGTATTGATATCATGTCGTCAGGTTTCGTGGAGGACAGAAACAGAAGATAGAGCATTCGATATTAAATAAAAGGGAGTGAAGGAGAAAGATCGAGG
>NC_051409.1:6665566-6665632 GCF_015228065.2 Penaeus monodon | reverse complement strand
TGAAAGAAACTTCACTAAAACCATTAGGCAACTTCTTCAATGCGTTTCCAACGTATGGCGTTCGCA
>NC_051409.1:6664300-6664473 GCF_015228065.2 Penaeus monodon | reverse complement strand
ACTATACTATACCGTACACTTTTCAGATTATGACTTATCTGTATGTGGAAAAAAAACGTTCGCATATCCGGCAGCCGACACTTTTTTCTACAGACTGTAAATTGGAGACCTGCCAAAAACCCAAGATCTTCTGATTGCAAAGCATGTGCTCTGCCTCTAAGCTATGCCACTTC
>NC_051409.1:6664020-6664085 GCF_015228065.2 Penaeus monodon | reverse complement strand
CAACCTTTAGTGTAATGGTCGTTTATTTCAATAACTAGATCACATTTGATATCTATGCGCACACC
>NC_051409.1:6663457-6663945 GCF_015228065.2 Penaeus monodon | reverse complement strand
TATAACGCAGAGGCACCGACAGGGAAACTGCCTCAGGCCTTATTTCAGGATATCCCGCACTGTCCTATGAAGTTGTCTTGTGACGTGAGTACCCCCCCCCCCTTTCCCCCTCCCGAACCCGTATATAAAAGCCTGGAACCAAAAACTAGGCGCACAGTCGTACCTGCAGCCGACCTTTGCATCAGCTCAAAGTCTACTGAACATCTACATCCCACATTTTTAGGTATTATCTTACCATATTACTAAACAATACTGTGTGGTTCATGACGACACAAAGTTGCATATACCGAATAAATGAAGATAAATAAACATACATTAGACTACTCACTTTTAAATTGTAAATCTTAGATTCTGTTCTCTTCCAGGCCGTTTCCGTCTGCAAAATGAAGCTCTTAGCCATTGCTGTCATCTTGTGCCTAGCTGTGCTGTACACTCAGGCTTTACCAGCCGTAAGTATTTTCCCTTCTTTCTCTCCTTTTTTCTATATA
>NC_051409.1:6662146-6663412 GCF_015228065.2 Penaeus monodon | reverse complement strand
TTACCAATGCAAGTCTGTACATACTAACCAAACACTATATTTGTTCCGGAATTACTTGACATATTCATTACTTGTGACAAAACTTTGCAATATTACAAATATGCTTTCTCACTCAATCCAAACATCAACAGCCGGAGAAAAGAAAGTGCTCCATTCCATCATCATTACCTTTTACTAATACTAAAACATTTGATGCAGGAAATGCCATCCTCACCACTGCTGCTCAGTCGGGTCGCTAGGTCACCTCAATTCCCTCGAGACTGTACCCCGTGTGCTTGTAAAACTACCTTCACACAAATTACCATATTCGAACATGAAGTAAGGCCAACAGCCACAAGGTTCGGCGGCAGCTCCCGGTGCTGCCCATGCCCTCCAATTCCCTTCTGATGCCGTAAGTTTATTTAAGTTTATAGTCTCTCTCTTATGTGTATTCATATATATATAATGTGAGTTTCATATATTTACTCATATTTTTATTCGTCTTTGTCTCTGCCTCTGTTAATCTCTTCCTCTCGCACACCTTTCTTATAAATACTTATTTCCCACTTCACACATTCATTATTGCATCTGAACATCTTATTGCACTTACTACATGAATATTTGCAATAAACAAAACACGAACGAAGTGACAGGAAAACAAAACTGCCTTTTCACTCACACTCTAAGCCACATCAGGCGATCCAATCGGCTTCATCACCTGATGAGGAGTCAAATACAACTCGAAATCTCTCTCTCAATTTGAATTTATCATTGTTTGATTTCAACTTTGTGCACTCGTTTCTCCGTTTTTGTTTGCTTCTTTGTTTTTGCGTTATAATTCCTAACACTGTTATTCCTTTTCACAGCTTGTTTCTCACGGACCGATCACGCCAATCTTCTGAGTATCTTCCACACGGAACATCAGAAAAAAATCAGAAAAAAAATTAACCAAATGTTATATTATTACTGAATGTAATCATATGCAAATAAAATTGGTGTATCTAACCATAGCGGCTTTATATTCTTGTGATACTAGGCAATGGAAGTGGGATCAGCCTGTATTGCAGGATTAACGTGCAACTTTCAATGAAACTGAATGGGCGACAAAATTTTGCATGTGGTGCTGATGTCTGAATATTTGTTTGCTACACGCCTCTGCGATGCATCTATCTATATGTTTCTATCTCTGTCTTTCTCTATACATGTGTGTGTAGCAATGGAAGTGGGATCAGCCTGTATTGCAGGATTAAAGTGCAACTTTCCCACAAACTGAATGGGCGAGGAAGT
>NC_051409.1:6661768-6661949 GCF_015228065.2 Penaeus monodon | reverse complement strand
GAGCAATGTGCAAAATCTGCCTCTCGACTCCCGGTTGGACGAGGGAGGAAAGGGGCGCCCGTGGGGACGCCGTGCAACACCCGTGAAAACTCGTCGAGTCTAAAGAGCTCTTCAGCGACTCAGCACTCAGCAACTGTGCGGAACATATGACCATTTTAAGGCATCTCGCATATTTATTCTC
>NC_051409.1:6661538-6661613 GCF_015228065.2 Penaeus monodon | reverse complement strand
GAAGAGTGCGAGATAGGAGGAAACTGTAGTGACCCCAAGAACCAGGGGTCCACTCTTCATATGGACCCCGTTACG
>NC_051409.1:6661293-6661399 GCF_015228065.2 Penaeus monodon | reverse complement strand
TACCAATAAGAGTTTTCTTTGTGAAAAATTCACATAGAATGTGATTAAACAGTATTTCCAAAATGATGTTTAATTCAATAAGGCAAATAAAGGCAAGTCATGAGGT
>NC_051409.1:6661192-6661256 GCF_015228065.2 Penaeus monodon | reverse complement strand
GAGTCAGGTGCAATGGGTCACTTTCATCAGTAAATGCCTTCATTAATATTCACCTCCTTTGTCA
>NC_051409.1:6660780-6660981 GCF_015228065.2 Penaeus monodon | reverse complement strand
TTATAGTAATGTCAGAAAAACAAAAAATAAAAACATTACTCAAAAAGTTCATTATAATTTCATAAAGAGATTATGATAAACTACAATAAATTTGTTAAAATTATTCTTCTCACTATTCATCAATAAGTTAATACCTTGCTTCCATGATATTATATTAGGGTATTTAGTCTGTTTACATGTTGATAACCTCTGTTACTGAAT
>NC_051409.1:6660554-6660636 GCF_015228065.2 Penaeus monodon | reverse complement strand
AGGCCTTCCTTATTTACTTTAGCCATATTGTTTTTTGTGTTACCATGTCCCCTAAATGTGTTGCTCTTACCACATTAATTGA
>NC_051409.1:6660183-6660325 GCF_015228065.2 Penaeus monodon | reverse complement strand
GGGGGTTGGTAAATCCTGCCCCTGATTGCAAAGCCAGTGTTCTACTTCTAAGCTATGCCACTTCTATGATCAGATATACATGTCTTATATGTCTCTATGTATACAATCAATAAACTGTACATGTGGTTACACACATGTGCAG
>NC_051409.1:6658084-6660150 GCF_015228065.2 Penaeus monodon | reverse complement strand
CAACCCGTTCTGTAATACATAGATCACTTTTGATATCTATGCACACACCAAGAGTGAGAGAGATCGACAGATACAAAAAGTGACAGCGAGGGAGAAAAAAAAGAGCAAGAAAAATATAACGCACAGCCACTGACAGGGAAACTGCCTCAGGCCTTATTTCAGGAAATCCCGCACTGTCCTTTCTTATGAACTTGCCTTGTGACGTAATTACCCCCCTTCCCCCTCCAGAACCCGTATATAAAAGCCTGGAACACAAAACTGGCCGCACAGTCGTAGCTGCAGCTTACCTTTGCACTAGCTCAAAGTCTACTCAACATCCACATCCTATATTTTCAGGTATTACCTTGTAATATTAGTAAAGAATGTTGTGGTTCATGAAGTTTCATATACCGAATAAATTGATTAAACTAAATAAACATATATTAGACTATTCATTTTTAAACTAAGTAAATCTCAGATTTTTTCCTCTTCCAGGCCATTTCCGTCTGCAAAATGAAGCTCTTGGCCGTTGCTGTCATCTTGTGCCTCGCTGTGCTGTACACTCAGGCTTTACCAGCCGTAAGTATTCCCTTCTTTCTTCTCCTTCTCTCTATACATGTGTGTGGGATCAAGTATTTGTGTTTATGGCTGGCTCTATGTGTTTACCAATGCAATTCTCTACATACTAATCAAACACTATATTTCTTCCAAAAGTGATAGTTCTTATATAAACTCCTGCATACTCAACATCTCTGAAGAAGAAAACTTAACATAATCATTTCTTGTGACAAAACCTTGCAATAATACAAATATGCTTTCTCACTCAATCCAAACATCAACAGCCGGAGAAAAGAAAGTGCTCCATTCCATCATCATTACCCTTTACTAACACCAAAACATTTGATGCAGGAAATGCCATCCTCACCACTGCTGCTCAGTCGGGTCGCTAGGTCACCTCACTTCCCTCGAGACTGTACCCCGTGTGCTTGTAAAACTACCTTGACACAAATTACCATAATCGAACATGAAGTAAGGCCAACATCCACAAGGTTCGGCGGCAGCTCCCGGTGCTGCCCATGCCCTCCACCTCCCTTCTGATGCCGTAAGTTTATTCAAGTTTATAGTCTCTCTCTTATGTGTATTCATATATATATAATGTGAGTTTCATATATTTACTCATATTTTTATTCGTCTTCGTCTCTGCCTCTGTTTATCTCTTCCTCTCGCACACCTTTCTTATAAATACTTATTTCCCACTTCACATATTCATTATTGAATCTGAACATCTTATTGCACTTACTACATGTATATTTGCAATAAACAAAACACGAATGAAGTGACAGGAAAACAAAACTGCCTTTTCACTCACACTCTAAGCCACATCAGGCGATCCAATCGGCTTCATCACCTGATGAGGAGTCAAATACAACTCGAAATCTCACCATCAATTTGAATTTATCATTGTTTGATTTCAACTTTGTGCACTCGTTTCTCCGTTTTTGTTTGCTTCTTTGTTTTTGCGTTATAATTCCTAACACTGTTATTCCTTTTCACAGCTTGTTTCTCACGGACCGATCACGCCAATCTTCTGAGTATCTTCCACACGGAAAATCAGAAAAAAAATAACTAACCAAATGAACAAAAATTACTGAACAAACCAAATGTTATATTATTACTGAATGTAATCATATGCAAATAAAATTGGTGTATCTAACCATAGCGGCTTTATATTCTTGTGATACTAGGCAATGGAATGGGATCAGCCTGTATTGCAGGATTAACGTGCAACTTTCAATGAAACTAAATGGGCGACAAAATTTTGCATGTGGTGCTGATGTCTGAATAGTTGTTTGCTACACGCCTCTGCGATGCATCTATCTATGTTTCTATCTCTGTCTTTCTCTATACATGTGTGTGTATGTGTGCATACATATACAAGAGATTCATATATCTCTATGGTAAGAAATATTGCAAAAATAAGCGAATCGAAATAGAGAAATATAGAGGAAACTGTGGAGACCCCAACACCAGGCTCAGTGGTATGGCGCCCATACCCCTTCCGCTGATGCCCGTAGTTCATTTCAGTT
>NC_051409.1:6657715-6658055 GCF_015228065.2 Penaeus monodon | reverse complement strand
TTCCCTGTCTATTTACTTATCTATCTGCCTATACATAGAATTTTCTTTCATCTTATTTTCGTACGTGTTTTTCTATACTTCCCATATATCTATAACTCTGTTGCCCATAATGATTATTACTTTTTCATTGTAATTCTTACTCTTTAGTCACAGCCAATCGTTCTGAATCTATTCAAACAGAGAATAATTCCACGAGAACACAAGAACAAAACCAAATGTTTAATTAGCCAAATTAAGATTGGAGTGCTTCTCCTTTATCGCCTAGGCAATGGAAATTCATGCATATTGTAGCACAACACGCATATATACTGTGTATGTCTGTGTGTAAATATATATTGGT
>NC_051409.1:6657613-6657691 GCF_015228065.2 Penaeus monodon | reverse complement strand
TATATATATATATTGGTAAAAAAAACACAATTCACAAACGGGATTTATTGAATAAATAAGTGCATGAATGTATTACGA
>NC_051409.1:6657308-6657491 GCF_015228065.2 Penaeus monodon | reverse complement strand
GAAGGGGGTCATTTCAGCTTTTTCTAGGGCGAGGCAAGAGTGGGTTGGCGAGCGAATTAACCACAAGTAGGTGGGGTGTCGTCGAGCAAAAACAAAAAAAATAGCTATTCTCGACGCTATACCCAGAGCTATTTATGTGTAATTTAGGAACATGCACTCACACTGACACACAAACACAACTGC
>NC_051409.1:6657056-6657127 GCF_015228065.2 Penaeus monodon | reverse complement strand
CAAATTCGTTCTTTCTTTTGTTTACTTGTTTATACAGACTGAGGTGTGAATGTATTTTTCTTACACAAGGA
>NC_051409.1:6656538-6656644 GCF_015228065.2 Penaeus monodon | reverse complement strand
GTTAAATAGAATGTTTCCAACATTAACGTTCTTTCGGTTATCTTATGTGCAGATCCAGCAGCCATTTTGTCTATTTCGATTCGCTTACTTTTGTAATATTTCTTGT
>NC_051409.1:6655630-6656453 GCF_015228065.2 Penaeus monodon | reverse complement strand
GCATCGCAGAGGCGTGCAGCAAACAACTATTCAGAGATCAACACCACATACATAGCTTCCTCGCCCATTCTGTTTCTGGGAAAGTTGCACGTTAATCATGCAATACAAGTCGATCGCACTTCCATTGCCTAGTTGCACAAGAATATAAAGCTGCTCTAGTTAGTTACATCAATTTTATTTGCATATGAATACATTCAATAATGATATACTATTTGGTTTGTTCAGTTTTTTTTTATGATTTTTCGTCTAGAAAATATTCAGATTGGCGTCACGTATATTTGCAAGAAAGAAAACGAGGACAAAATGAGGAAGGAAAACAAAACTGCCTTTTCAGTCACACTCGAAGCCGCATCAGGCGATCCAATCGGCTTCATCACCTGATGAGGAGTCAAGTAGGACTCGAAATGTCACGATCCATTTTAATTTATGATTGTTTTATTTCACCTTCTATTTCTCCGTATGTCTTTTTTTCTTTCTTTTTTGTGTTATAATTCCTAACACTGTTATTCCTTTTCACAGGCTGTTTCTCATGGATCGATGACGCCAATCTTCTGAGTATGTTCTAGACGGAAAATCTTTTAAAAATTAGAAAAAAAAAACAAACCTAATGGTATATTATTAATGAATGTATTCATTTGTAAATAAAATTGATGTAACTAACTATAGCAGCTTTATATTCTCCTTGTGCAACTAGGCAATGGAAGTGGGATCAGCCTGTATTGCAGGATTAACGTGCAACTTTCAATGAAACTGAATGGGCAAGGAAGTTTTGCATGTGGTGTTGATCTCTGAATAGTTGTTTGATACAAGCCTCTGCGATGTA
>NC_051409.1:6655445-6655543 GCF_015228065.2 Penaeus monodon | reverse complement strand
CTGCAACTATGACAAGAACATTGGAAAAATAAGCAAGCGAATCGAAATGGAGAAAATGGCTGTGGGACCCGCATGAGGAATAAGCAAAATCTGTTTGT
>NC_051409.1:6654269-6654743 GCF_015228065.2 Penaeus monodon | reverse complement strand
TATATCCAGTTAGATTTAAATACAGATGGGTGTCTGTGCATCTTTATTTATATCCATCAGGAGATTGCCAGATGGGAGGAAACTGTGGTGACTTCAAGAACCTGGCTCGGTGGTCCCGGTCGCTATGGCGACCATTCCCCTTCAGCTGATACCCTAAATTCATTTCGGTTTCTACTCTTTTTTCTCCATTTCCCTGTCTATTCATTTATCTATCTGTATGGCTATCTTCCTATATATAAAATTGTTTCATTTTGTTTTCCGTTAATGTGTGGGCATTTTCGTACATATTTGTGGATTCTTCTCGTATATCTGTAAGTCTGTTGCCGATAATGATTAGTACTTTTTCATTGTAATTCTTGCTCTTTATTTACAGGATAATTCCACAAGTACACAGAACAAAGAAAATTAAGATTGGAGCTGCTTCTCCTTAAGCAACTAAGCAATGGAAAATGCAATGTCTCATATTGTAGTACA
>NC_051409.1:6653875-6653939 GCF_015228065.2 Penaeus monodon | reverse complement strand
GCGAGGTAAGGGTGGGTCGGCGAGCAAATTGAACACAATCATGTGGGGTGAGGTCGAGAAATAA
>NC_051409.1:6653538-6653811 GCF_015228065.2 Penaeus monodon | reverse complement strand
GCAAAAAAAATCAAGAGACTAATAACAAAAAACTATTCTGTTGGCCCTTGGTAGGAATAAGCCAGACCGTATGTGTGTGGATTGGGGGGGGGGGTCCTTTTGTATATATGTATATAACATGAGCATTCAAATTTTAGTTGGATGAGAGGAAAAGTGACTAAGACTATGCATGCAACACCCGTAAGACCTCTTGTAGAGTAAACGGATATTATGCGACTCAACAATCAGCAAATATTTGTAATAACTTTAAAGTCATCGGAAATAGCTATTCTC
>NC_051409.1:6651614-6653270 GCF_015228065.2 Penaeus monodon | reverse complement strand
GGGGGATAAGGAAATAAAAGAAAACGAGATCACGAAGACTAAAGGCTTTAACAAGGAAAAAGCCTCAGGCCTTCAGGAAATCCCGCCTTGTCCTCTCCTACCAAGTAGCCTTGTGACGTAATTACCCTCCTTCCCCCTCCCGAACCCGTGTATAAAAGCCTGGAACCCAACACTGGACTTATAGTCGTAGTGCAGCCGAGCTTTGCATCAGCTCAAAGTCTACTCAATTTCCACATCCTATAAATACAGGTATTAAGTTGTAATATCTATCAATATTGTTGCGTGCTGTTTGACAACACGCATTTTCATATAGAGAATTTATCAATTCATTCATTGACCATTTAATCAAAGTTGTTAGAATCATAAAAAAACGAACTATATTTATACTTTCATTTCTCATCTAGATTATTTCCGTCTGCAAAATGAAGCTCTTGGCCATTGCTGTCATCTTGTGCCTCGCTGTAGTGTACACTCAGGCTTCACCAGCCGTAAGTATTTTCTCCTCTCTCTCCCATTTCTAATATACATGTGTATGTGGATGGGTGGCTAGACGTATGTGTCAGTGCCATTCTCTATATAGAAACCAAACACGTATTTGTTTCGGAATTTAGCAGTCGTATATAAACTCTGCAGAGGAATACTTGACATAATCATTACTTGTGACAAAACATTGCAAAAATATAAATACACTTTCTCACTCAATCCAAAGATCATCAGCCAAAGAAAAGCGACTGTTTGATTTATTCCTCATTACTTGTAATAACAGCAAAACCTTTATGCAGGAAATGCCATCTTCACCACTGCTGCTTAGTCGGGGGGCCAGGTCACCTCACTTCCCTCACCGAGACTGTATCCCGTGTACTTGCATAAAGAAGGTCACAATCATCACCAAAATCGAATACGAAGTCATTCCACCATCCACCAGGTTCGGCGGCAGCCAACGGTGCTGCCCATGCCCTAACTTCTAATCCGTAAGTTTCTTTAGCTTTCTATTCTCTTTTATTTACATTCATATATGTGTTCTTGATATATTTACAATTTTTTGTTCGTCTTTGTCTCTGCATCTGTTCATCTCTTTCTTTCGCACAAGTTTCTTCTCAATACTTCTTTCTCATTTCACCTTTTTAGTATTCAATATGAACACTTATTGCATTTACTGCATGTGGATTTGCAAGAAAGAAAACGTGGACAAAATGACAGTCAAACAAACCTGCTTTTTCAGTCACACTCGAAGCCGCATCAGGCGATCCAATCGGCTTCTCACCTGATGAGGAATCAAGTACAACTCGAAATGTCACGATCCATTTCGATTTATGATTGTGTTTCATTTCGACTTTATGCACTCGTTTGTCTTTTCTTATAATTCCTAAGGCTGTTATTCCTTTTCACAGGCTGTTTCTCATGGACCGATGACGCCAATCCTTTGATCATGTTCTAGACGGAAAATCAGAAAAATCAAGAAAGAAAACACCCACTGTTATTGAATATTTTTATATGCAAATAAAATTGGTATAACTAATCAGAACGGATTTATATTCTTGTACAACTAGGCAATGGAAGTGGGATCAGCCTGTATTGCAGGATTAAAGTGCAACTTTCCCACAAACTGAATGGGCGAGGAAGTTTTACACGCGGTTGTTGTTTGCTGCACGCCTC
>NC_051409.1:6651116-6651460 GCF_015228065.2 Penaeus monodon | reverse complement strand
TGGCAACTATACCCGCATGAGCAATGTGCAAAATCTGCCTCTCGACTCCCGGTTGGACGAGGGAGGAAAGGGGCGCTCGTGGGGACGCCGTGCAACACACGTGAAAACTCGCCGAGTCTAAAGAGCTCTTCAGCGACTCAGCACTCAGCAACTGTGAGGAACATATGACTATTTTAAGGCATCTCGCATGTGAATATATATATATACATGCATACATCGACAGATTCTTTATAATTTCATAAAGAGATTATGATAAACTACAATAAATTTGTTAAAATTATTCTTCTCACTATTATATTAGGGTATTAAGTCTGTTTATATGTTGATAACCTCTGTTACTGAAT